>NC_053023.1:226125806-226207619 GCF_003073215.2 Triticum urartu | reverse complement strand
AATTTGGTAATTAGCTAACCAGAGAGTTGGTCAGGCAAACTCGGTGGGACCGATTTGCTCTTTCGGTGAGACCGAAAAGTTACAAAGGGGAAACACTGAATTTACATTGCAATCTCGGTGGGACCGATTCGCTCTTTCGGTGAGACCGAAAAGTTACGAAAGGGAAACAGAGAGTTTGCAATCCCATCTCGGTGAGACCGAGATCCCTATCAGTAGAACTGAATTGCTAGGGTTTGGCAGTGGCTTATGACAAGTGAAACTCGGTGGCGCCGGATAGGAAGAATTGCTAGGACCGAGTTTGGCTTAGGGTTTAGGTCATATATGGATATGGAAAAGTAGTTGAGGGTTTTGGAGCATATCACTGAGCACATGAAGCAAGAGGCTCATTAAGCAACACCTCATCCCTCCTTGATAGTATTGGCTTTTCCTAAAGACTTAATGTGATCTTGGATCACTAAAATGAAGAGTCTTGAGCTTTTGAGCTTGAGCCAATCCTTTTTCCTTAGCATTTTGAGGGTTCCACTTTCACATCCATGCCATGCCAATCATTGAGCTTTCCTGAAATAATCATCTTGGAATAGCATTAGCTCAATGAGCTATATGTTGTTATGAATTACCAAAACCACCTAGGGATAGTTGCACTTTCAATCTCCCCCTTTTTGGTAATTGATGACAACATATAGATCAAAGCTTCGACAAATGATAATAAGCATGAAATATATCGTCGCTTTGAGAAGTATGTGATAAGTAAGAGCTCCCCCTAAATTTGTGCATATTTAAAATTTGCTTTGGACTGCAAATGCACAAGGAGTTAGAGTCATGGGTTAATCTTCCATGTCACATACATCTTGGTGGAGCGCTTAAAATGATAAGAATGAAATACATGCACTCATCACCAAGAATAGTGAAAGATCACATAAGATAGATAAGATAATAGCATTAAGCAAGCATTAAGTGTAGGTTATGATCAAACACATGATCATCAATGTCTCACAAATAATGACGTAGTATCTCAAGCACTCAAAAGCAAACAAGTTTGAAAAACCACCAAATAAAGCAAGAGAGAAAAGAAACACTCTCTCTCTCGAAGCCTATGATCTATACATTTTTCTCCCCCTTTGGCAACAAGTTACCAAAAAGTTCCTAGAAAATGCATAGTACTAGATCGATGCTCAGGCTTGATCTTCTGGTGGTGGTGGAGTCCGGATCACTCCAAGGACGAAGGCTTCTGTAGACGCTGAAGTAGACGCTGGAGTTGGAGCTGAAGTAGATGCTGGAGCTGGTGGAACTGAGGCTGTAGCTGGTGCTGAGGTGGTGGCTCTTGTGTCAGCAACTGGCACGGTAGATGACCTCGGACCTCGTGGCACTCTGGCAAAGGCATGAGTGGTATTTCTGCCTCTCCTCTCCTGCATATCATCTTGGAGCTGCTCCACTGCAGACTGAATCTCCGTTACCTTGACATCCAAGTCATAGAACTTTTGTTCCATGATTCTCTCTAGGCTTGCCTGGTTTTGAGTTAGGGTGGCTAGTCCTTGCTCAATCCGCAGGGTGGATGCAATCAGGTAACCAAGCTGCTCTTGTTTGGTCTTCAAGAAATACTCAGATGCCTCCTCTTGAGTTGGCATCTTGGCAGCTTTCTCCTTCCTTGCCTTCTCCTCCTTTGCGTATGCTTGGGCAGATGATGGCTCGTTCTCAGTCATGACAACTTGATTGTCCTCAAAATCTGGACGGATGGGCAGGTGTTCCTTGTCCAATAAATATATGCCCGTGCCCATCTTGGAGTTAATGAGCTCCTGGATCTGAGGGGCATATCCGCAACTCCTCTTCTGATCTGCTGCAGTCCTTTTGATAGTTTCCACTATGAGGCTCATCACCTTGAACTTCTGAGGCACATCAAATACATGTAGCAAGTTGATAGCATGGCCTCTGATCATCTTGTGATCTCCAGACTTGGGCAATAAGGTGTGCCTCAAGATCCAATTGATAATTGGTAGCCCTGACAGAAGGTAATGCACAGACCCAAATTTGAACGTGTCAAGTGCTTCATTTGGAATTTACTTGTACATATTGGACATAGAGTTATGGTCCATCTTCTTCTTGGCATATATGTCCAAATCATCATCATGCTCCTCTGGGGCATTAATGATCTGTGCCCACTCAGCAACTGTGGATTGTTACCTTGTACCCTCAGACATCCATGTGATCCTCCTATCTGAATAAAAATGTGCTATGGAGTAGAACTGCATTATAAGCTCCTCATTGTCCTTGATGTACTGCCAGTCAACCCATCTCATATCACAGACTATTGGCTTCTTATCAAGCAGTACTGTCTCATAGAAGTCCTGCTGTTCCTTAGTGTGGAACCTGTAGTCAACAGCAGTCCTTCTCCTTGAAGCATACGGGTCTGCTTCTCTCCACTTCCTCAGCCCTGAATCTCTCCTGAGCTTCATGTCCTCAGCCACAGGATGCGCATCGTTGTGGTCTGGGATCTTGGGCTTGAGCTTTCTCAGAACTTGCTCTTCATCCACTTCTTCAGCAACAGTCTCAGGCACTGGGGCCTTGTTCTTCTCAGCTGCAGGAATGCTCCTTGTATTCCTCTTTGGTTTTGGCTTGGAGGCAGCTTTGGGCTTAGATGCAGTAGCTCCTGATCTTATGGCATCACCCATCAGCTTGGGTGCCTTGGGTGCTGGTGCAGCTACCTCTTCTTCCTCTTCCTCTTCCATGATGGAAGCCTTTCCTAGCACTTTGGCTACGGTCTTCTTGAGCCTTTTCTTTCTTTTCTTTCCCTCAGCAGCAACTGGCTCTTTGGGTGCAGGCTTCTCAGTTGAAGCTCTTGCCTTTGACATGGGCTGCCTGCCTGCTGGCCTTTTGATTTTCAGCCCTGGCTTTGTGCCTTGAGCTAGCTCGACTCTCTTTGATGTGGCCTCTTCCTCTGCCACATAATCTTCATCTTCGGAGTCTGAAGTTCTCTTCTTCTTCTGTCTGGTGGCAGCTTTTGGCAAGTTGCTAGGGGTGCTCCTGCTGCCCTCATCTGAAGAGCTGGAGGGACTAGTGCCCTCACTCATGTGCACCTGCTGCTCTGACATGTTCTGGCTGTCACTTTGATCAGACATGCTGCAAGCTCTGACTTCTGACCCTGTGAACAGTTTATAGATGAGGTAGAAAAGATGAGCATCACAAAATGCAGAGATTTTTGCAAAAAGAATGATCCAACAACTTAGTTTTAGTTTCCCACTGAAATCATCTCGGATCTACCGATTTTCAAACTCGGTGATACCGAAGCAGTTTTGGAACCTAAACTAGTGAACTCGGTAGGACCGAGTCACAGTTCGGTGGCACCGAGACTGCTAGGGTTTCACAGAGTTCCAAAATCGGTCACACCGATAAGTAATTCTCGGTCAGACCGAGTCTCACTTGTGCAATGGCATAAGCCAAATCGGTGGGACCGAGTTTTTCAACTCGGTGGGTCCGAGATGGTTTCGGCGGAAACCTTACCCTAAAATTTTCGAATCAAAGCTAATCTACGGGCGTATTGACTGGATAGGAGTGTTTCAATCGTGGCAAGAATCATGAAGAACACAATGTGCTAGGAATCGGATGGGGAATAGCACTGTGATCGAGTCCATACCCTAGTTCGGCGGAGACTCGCTACGGCGGCAACGGCGGGGCAGAATTCCCGTTGACGGCGACGGAGACCAGCGACTGGAGGCGGCTGGCGGCGAGGAGACGATCCGGAGACCACGTTGGCAGAGCAGGCTATCGCGCGGGCGAAGGGGTTCGGAGAAATTTCCAAATTTTGCCCGTGACTATATATAGCCCGACCCTGTCGGTGTGACCGAGTGGAACAACTCGGTGGCACCGAGATTCATAACTGCATGCAGTTACTGAAACTCGGTGGGACCGAAATGTTCAAATCGGTTGCACCGAGATCGAAAACCTAGATCAACTTAATGATCTCGGTAGGACCGAAAGTGGGGTATCGGTCAGACCGAGAATCATAAAGAGGTTTTGGAAGTTTAAGTCTATGACGAATCGGGGACTCCAAGCGCTCCTCACACAGAGTGGTTCGAATCTGACTTGATCAAATTTTGTGATGCAGCATGAATAGAGTTTGAGACGAGAAAAGCATAGATAGCTAGAGGAGGTACTTAGGCATTCTTGTCCATCCACTTGGCAAAAGAAAATAAAACCAAACAATCAAAACAACAAGTGGATGTCCTCGAATGAGTAAAATATGCAACCAGCATGCTCACACAATAAGATGGAAAATGAAATATGTGGCAAGGCATGCACAACCAATTCTAGCATCTATCAAGCAATTTGCGATGACAAGGTCATCTATATATGAGTATATTGACTTAGGAGTCAAGTGAGAACACTTGATCATAGGTCATACTCATCGTTTAAGCTCAAGTGGGGTTACCACTTTTACATAAAGCATTGTTGTGTTCACATCTTTAGAGTTGCTTTAGCTCAAGTCTTAGAGTAAAGCTCCCCCTAGATGTGATATCCCCCCTAAGAGGGATGAACTAACCTTGGGTTTTGTCGATGATGACTTCATGTAGATGTTGAAGATGTGGATGCTCAATGTTGATGTAGATCACTTGGAGCTATCCATTTGAGTGAATTGCACTTTCAATACCTACATGGGTTAGTACCACAAGGAACAAACAAGTATATCCATAGACATAGAGTGATGCACACACAAGATGATGTCCATGAAAACTTTTAGGTTACCTTGTCCCTTGTCTTACCAACAAGAGGGTTTGTGACTCCTTGAACTAGTGCAAGATGTGGAAGTTGATTGCACTTGTTCTTGCCAAAATGATAAGAGTGAAGTATGTTGGTGGAGTCACCCTCAAGAACTCTCTAGTTCTTCTTCTTTTGGATCCACACCATCTTGATGGGAATCCTTGGAGTTGTAGTCGTACTTGATGAAGTGGAACTTGAAGTAGTCTTGGGAATCCACTTGACTAAGGTCTTAGGAGCTTCTTCAAATGCATCAATTTCCTCTTGAAGCTTGTCCTTGCCTTTTTGCTTGTATTCTTGTGGTGGAAGATCATCTTGAGCTTGTGTCCCGTTGAAAGAAGTATCATACTTCTCTTGTTGAGGAACAAACTTCGTCTTGGGGTATTGATCTTCTTCCCACTCAACTCCATTGGCATTGAACTTTCATTCAAAACCAACACCTTGATTCTTCCGGTGCATTCCTTGCTTGCGCACAATTTCCTCGAATTGCTTACTCCCGGCAAGGCTTTTGTACACTCCTTTCTCTATAATTCCCTTCAATAAGCTATTTTCTTGCTCAAGTGTAACTTGGCTAAGAGAATCATTAGTGGAATCAAGAGAACTACTAGAAGCAACAATATTGGATTTAGCATGATCATTGTTACTACTAGAGGAAGAATCTTTCTTGTTCTTGTTACTAGACTTGACTTGAGGCATGTAAGTGGATAAGAGTAAACGCTTGGCAATGTGAGAAGAGCTTTTCTTGCGGAGATCATTATTGATTGCTTTTAAGAACTCATGCTCTTGCTCAAGATTGAGCTTTTCAAAGCGTAATTTCTCATGAGCTCTTAAAAGTTCTCGATGATCTTCGAAGATGGTTTCATGAGCTAACTTAAGAGTGTTTAGTTCTTTAGTTAGAGCCTCAATGTTCTCCTTATCATTGTCATTCGTTTTATCTTGATTATCATGTTTAATTGACGTTTCATCATAGTATTCATCACTAGAGTTGTCAACAAGCAAATCATCACCTAACAAGTCATCTTCATCACTATTGAAATCAACATACTCGGGGTGTGTTACCTTAGGACCTTTGGCCATGAAGCATCTTCCAATTCCTTCATTTGGTGAGTCAAATATGTCGTAGGAGTTGGTTGACACAAGTGCTAGACCGGCAACACCTTCATCTTGAGTATCTTCGGAGTCGGAGTGATAACTTCTCTCGGAGTGGCTGTCAGAGTCGGAGCCGGATACCCATTCACCAACATGAGCTTGATGTCTTCATCTTGTGTAGCTCCTCGATGATTTTTCCTTCCTTTCCGAATCCTTGCTTCTCCGTGAGTATCTTCGTTCATAACGATCATCTCTACTCCTCCTCTCTCTTGGTGGTGATTCTTTGCTTCTTCTTTTTGGAGAATCTTCTCTTCTCTTGTAGGGAGCCGTACACTCATTGGAATAGTGTCCGGGTCTTCCACAACTGTAGCAGTTTCGCTCTCGACTAGAAGATCTTTTGTCATTGTAGGACCTTGACTTGAAGCTTTTATCTTTGCTCTACTCTTGTAGAACTTGTTGAAGTTCTTCACCATTAAGCTCAATTCTTCATTGAAGTCTTGTTTCTCACTTGATGATGTAGGGGCTTCACATGAGGCTTTATAGGCACCACTTGATTTGTTGTGAAGTTCCTCTTTATCCTTAAGTGACATCTCATGAGCAACAATTCTTCCAATCACCTCCGTTGGCTTGAGATCTTTGTAATTGGGCATCATTTGGATCAATGTGCACACGGTATCATATTTTCCATCCAAGGCTCTTAGAATCTTCTTAATGATGAATCTGTCGGTCATCTCTTCACTTCCTAAGCCGGCAATCTCATTTGTGATGGGAGCAAGCCTAGAGTACATTTCAGCGACACCTTCACCATCCTTCATCCTGAACTTGTCAAGTTGGCTTTGAAGCACATCCAACTTGGATTCCTTGACGGAGTCGGTACCTTCGTGCATATCAATCAAAGTGTCCCAAATTTCCTTCGCATTCTCAAGACGGCTGATTTTGTTGAATTCTTCGGGGCACAATCCGTTGAAGAGAATATCACAAGCTTGAGCATTGTATTGAAACATCTTCAACTCATCCGCGGTAGCTTCACGGTTTGGTTCTCTCCCATCAAAGAAGTCACCTTGCAAACCAACACACACAATAGCCCAAACGGCGGGGTTATGTCCAAGAATATGCATTTTCATTTTATGCTTCCAACTAGCAAAATTAGTACCATCAAAGTAGGGACCTCTACGGTGGTAATTTCCCTCGCTAGACGCCATACTCTCCTAGGTTGTGAAACCAAGGCTATGACCACCAAAGCTAGGGAGATCAAAGCAAATGGAGACCAAAGCTCTGATACCACTTGTAGGATCGAAAGTATGTCTAGAGGGGGGGTGATTAGACGAAAGTATGTCTAGAGGGGGGGTGATTAGACTACTTGACCAAATAAAAACTTAACCTTTTCCCAATTTTAGTTCTTGGCAGATTTTAGCTATTTAGGACAAGTCAAGCAATCATCACACAATTCAAGCAAGCATGCAAAGAGTATATTGGCAGCGGAAAGTAAAGCATGCAACTTGCAAGAATGTAAAGGGAAGGGTTTGGAGAATTCAAACGCAATTGGAGACACGGATGTTTTTCCCGTGGTTCGGATAGGTGGTGCTATCCTACATCCACGTTGATGGAGACTTCAACCCACAAAGGGTAACGGTTGCGAGAGTCCACACAGGGCTCCACCCACAAAGGGTAACAGTTGCGCGAGTCCACACAGGGCTCCACCCACGAAGGGTCCATGAAGAAGCAACCTTGTCTATCCCACCATGGCCATCGCCCACGAAGGACTTGCCTCACTAGCGGTAGATCTTCACGAAGTATGCGATCTCCTTGCCCTTACAAACTCCTTGGTTCAACTCCACAATCTTGTCGGAGGCTCCCAAGTGACACCTAGCCAATCTAGGAGACACCACTCTCCAAGAAGTAACAAATGGTGTGTAGGTAATGAACTCCTTGCTCTTGTGCTTCAAATGATAGTCTCCCCAACACTCAACTCTCTCTCATAGGATTTGGATTTGGTGGAAAGAAGATTTGAGTGGAAAGCAACTTGGGAAGGCTAGAGATCAAGATTCCATTTAGATGGCTACTTGCTGTAAATCGCAGACCGGTGTCATATTTGAATCGCTTGCCATTTCCAAACCGTAACTCTGATTTCGGCGTTCTTTATATTGTTTTCAAGCGATTTCATCTCTTCTTTCCAGTGGCACACTTGGATTCCCAAGTTGAGGCCAGGTTCATGCATTCCTTGTCACATCTTGCATATGCATCCCGCATCGCATCCCGCATAGCATATCATCTTTGCATCATTTTGTTCGAGCTTGCACGTGGTTGATTGTGTCCTTGTTGCTTGTTTGTCTTGTTTGGGTAGAGCCGAGAGACGAGTTCGCTAACGAGGAGCCCGTCGAGTTTGCTTTCGAGGATCCAGTCAACTCTGACAAATTTGCAGGCAAGATGATCATACCCTCGAAATCACTACTATCTTTGCTTCCCTAGATGCTCGCTCTTTTGCTATGCCAATGCTACGATGCCTACCACTTGCTTTCAAGCCTCCCAAATTGCCATGTCAAACCTCTAACCCACCATGTCCTAGCAAACTGTTGATTGGCTATGTTACCGCTTTGCTCAGCCCCTCTTATAGCGTTGCTAGTTGCAGGTGAAGATTGGAGGCCGTTCCTTGTTGGAACAATATTTACTTGTTGGGATATCATAATATTATCTTGTTTATCTTAATGCATCTATATACTTGGTAAAGGGTGGAAGGCTCGGCCTCTCGCCTAGTGTTTTGTTCCACTCTTGCCGCCCTAGTTTCCGTCATATCGGTGTTATGTTCCCGGATTTTGCGTTCCTTACGTGCATCCCTCCTTTCTTTCTTGAAGTAGGGTCCAAGTCTCCTGGATCATATTCGGTTAGAAAATCACGTTCCCGAAGGTTTCATTCCGTTTGGACTCCGTTTGATATTCCGTTTCTTCGAAACTCCGAAATAGGCAAAAAACAGCAATTCTGGGCTGGGCCTCCGGTTAATAGGTTAGTCCCAAAAATAATATAAAAGTGGATAATAAAGCCCAATAATGTTCAAAACAGTAGATAATATAGCATGGAGCAATCAAAAATTATAGATATGTTGGAGACGTATCAGGCATCCCCAAGCTTAATTCCTGCTCGTCCTCGAGTAGGTAAATGATAAAAATAGAATTTTTGATCGGAGTGCTACTTGGCATAATTTTAATGTAACTCTTCTTAATTGTGGTATGAATATTCAGATCCGAAAGATTCAAGACAAAAGTTTAATATTGACATAAAAATAATAATACTTCAAGCATACTAACAAAGCAATCATGTCTTCTCAAAATAACATGGACAAAGAAAGTTATCCCTACAAAATCATATAGTCTGGCTATGCTCTATCCTCACCACACAAAGTATTTAAATCATGCACAACCCCGATGACAAGCCAAGCAATTGTTTCATACTTTTGACATTCTCAAAACTTTTTCAATCTTCACACAATACATGAGCGTGAGCCATGGATATAGCACTATATGTGGAATAGAATGGTGGTTGTGGAGAAGACAAAAAGGGAGAAGATAGTCTCACATCAACTAGGCGTATCAACGGGCTATGGAGATGCCCATCAATAGATATCAATGTGAGTGAGTAGGGATTGCCATGCAACTGATGCACTAGAGCTATAAGTATATGAAAGCTCAACAAAAGAAACTAAGTGGGTGTGCATCCAACTCGCTTGCTCATGAAGACCTAGGGCATTTTGAGGAAGCCCATCATTGGAATATACAAGCCAAGTTCTATAATGAAAAATTCCCACTAGTATATGAAAGTGACAAAATGAGAGACTCTCTATCATGAAGATTGTGGTGCTACTTTGAAGCACAAGTGTGGTAAAAGGATAGTAACATTGTCCCTTCTCTCTTTTTCTCTCATTTTTTTATTTGGGCCTTTTCTCTTTCTTTTTATGGCCTCTTTTTTTATATATTTTTTTCGTCCGGAGTCTCATCCCGACTTGTGGGGGAATCATAGTCTCCATCATCCTTTTCCTCAATTGGGACAATGCTCTAAAAATGATGATTATCACACTTTTATTTTCTTACAACTCAACAATTACAACTCGATACTTAGAACAAAATATGACTCTATATGAATGCCTCCGGCGGTGTACCGGGATATGCAATGAATCAAGAGTGACATGTATGAAAGAATTATGAACGGTGGCTTTGCCACAAATACGATGTCAAGTACATGATCATGCTAGCAATATGACAATGATGGAGCGTGTCATAATAAACGGAACGGTGGAAAGTTGCATGGAAATATATCTCGGAATGGCTATGGAAATGCCATGATAGGTAGGTATGGTGGCTGTTTTGAGGAAGGTATATGGTGGGTGTATGATACCAGCGAAAAGTGCGCGGTATTAGAGAGGCTAGCAAAGGTGGAAGGAAGGAAAGTGCATGGTATTAGAGTAGTTTATAAACCATAGAGAAGTTGGAATACAGTAGGTTTAACACCAATATAAATAAAGAATGAGTTCATTACAATACCTTGAAGTGGTGTTTTGTTTTCTTTCGCTAACGGAACTCACGAGTTTTCTGTTAAGTTTTGTGTTGTGAAGTTTTCAAGTTTCGGGTAAAGGTTCGATGGACTATGGAATAAGGTGTGGCAAGAGCCTAAGCTTGGGGATGCCCAAGGCACCCCAAGGTAATATTCAAGGATAACCAAGCGTCTAGGCCGGGGGCATCCCCTCTTTCGTCTTTGTTCATCGGTAACTTTACTTGGAGCTATATTTTTATTCACCACATGATATGTGTTTTGCTTGGAGCATCATTTTATTTTCCTTAGCTTTGCTTGCTGTTTGAATAAAGTCTAAAGATCTGAAATTCTTAGATGTTAGAGAGTCTTCACATAGTTGCATAATTATCCGACTACTCATTAAACTTCACTTATATCTTTCTGAGTAGTTTGTTATTGCTCTAGTGCTTCACTTATATCTTTTAGAGCACGGTGGTGGATTTGTTTTATAGAAACTATTGATCTCTCATGCTTCACTTAGATTATTTTGAGAGACTTAAATATCATGGTAATTTGTTTAAAAATATTAATATGCTAGGTATTCAAGACTAGTAAAAACTTTCTTATGAGTGTGTTGAATACAAAGAAAAGTTTGATGCTTGATAATTGTTTTGAGATATGGAGATGATAATATCAAAGTCATGCTAGTTGAGTAGTTGTGAATTTGAGAAATGCTTGTGTTGAAGTTTGCAAGTCCCGTAGCATGCACGTATGGTAAACGTTATGTAACAAATTTGAAACATGAGGTGTTATTTGATTGTCCTCCTTATGAGTGGCGGTCGGGGACGAGCGATGGTCTTTTCCTACCAATCTATCCCCCTAGGAGCATGCGCGTAGTGCTTTGGTTTTTGATGGCTTGTAGATTTTTGCAATAAGTATATGAGTTCTTTATGACTAATGTTGAGTCCATGGATTATACGCACTCTCACCCTTCCATCATTGCTAGCCTCTTCGGTACCGTGCATTGCCCTTTCTCACATTGAGAGTTGGTGCAAACTTCACCGGTGCATCCAAACCCCGTGATATGATACGCTCTTTCACACATAAACCTCCTTATATCTTCCTCAAAACAGCCACCATACCTACCTATTATGGCATTTCCATAGCCATTCCGAGATATATCGCCATGCAACTTTCCACCATTCCGTTCATCATGACATTTTCATCATTGTCATATTGCTAGCATGATCATGTAGTTGACATAGTATTCGTGGCAAAGCCACCATTCATAATTCTTTCATACATGTCACTCTTGATTCATTGCATATCCCGGTACACCACCGGAGGCATTCATATAGAGTCATACTTTGTTCTAGTATCGAGTTGTAATCATTGAGTTGTAAATAAATAGAAGTGTGATGATCATCATTCAATAGAGCATTGTCCCAATAAAAAAAAGAGAAAGGCCAAAGAAAAAAAGAAGGCCCAAAAAAAGATATATAAAAGGGGCAATTCTACTATCCTTTTTCCACACTTGTGCTTCAAAGTAGCACCATAATATTTATGATAAAGAGTCTCTTGTTTTGTCATTTTCATATACTAGTGGGAATTTTTCATTATAGAACTTGGCTTGTATATTCCAACGATGGGCTTCCTCAAATGCCCTAGGTCTTCGTGAGCAAGCAAGTTGGATGCACACCCACTTAGTTTCTTTTGTTGAGCTTTCTTACATTTATAGCTCTAGTGCATCCGTTGCATGGCAATCCCTACTCCTTGCATTAACATCAATCGATGGGCATTTCCATAGCCCATTGATTAGCCTCGTTGATGTGAGATCTTCTCTTTTTTGTCTTCTCCACATAACCCCCTCCATCATATTCTATTCCACCCATAGTGCTATATCCATGGCTCACGCTCATGTTTTGCATGAAGGTTTATAAGTTTGAGATTACTAAAGTATGAAACAATTGCTTGGCTTGTCATTGGGGTTGTGCATGATGAGAGCATTCTTGTGTGACAAAAATGGAGCATGACTAAACTATATGATTTTGTAGGGATGAACTTTCTTTGGCCATGTTATTTTGAGAAAACATAATTGCTTAGTTAGTATGCTTGAAGTATTATTATTTTTATGTCAATATAAACTTTTGTCTTGAATCTTTTGGATCTAAATATTCATACCACAATCAAGAAGAATTACAATGAAATTATGCCAACTAGCATTCCACATCAAAAATTATCTTTTTTATCATTTACCTACTCGAGGACGAGCAGGAATTAAGCTTGGGGATGCTTGATACGTCTCCAACGTATCTATAATTTTTGATTGCTCCATGCTATATTATCTACTGTTTTGGGCAATATTGGGCTTTATTATCCACTTTTATATTATTCTTGGGACTAACCTATTAACCGGAGGCCCAGCCCAGAATTGCTGTTTTTTTTGCCTATTTCAGTGTTTGGAAGAAAAGGAATATCAAACGGAGTCAAAACGGAATGAAATCAACTGGAGAAGTTATTTTTGGAAGGAAAGCTACCGGAAAAACTTGGAGTGCACGCCAGGGGAGTCCCAGGCTGCCCACGAGGGTGGGGCCCCCCCTAGGGCGCGCGCCCTACCTCGTGGACAGCTTGGAGGTCCACCGACGTACTTATTTCACCCATATGTACCCACGTACCCTAAAACTTCCGGGGAACATGATAGATTGGG
This sequence comes from Triticum urartu, assembly GCF_003073215.2. Classification (NCBI taxonomy): domain Eukaryota; kingdom Viridiplantae; phylum Streptophyta; class Magnoliopsida; order Poales; family Poaceae; genus Triticum; species Triticum urartu. The sequence continues at coordinate 226,194,574 of NC_053023.1, read as the reverse complement.
AGTTCCGTCGCTGCAAGCCTCTGTAGCCACCAAAAGTCAATCGGGACCCTGTTTCGGCACCCTGCCGGAGGGGGGAACCCTCACCGGTGGCCATCTTCATCATCCCGACGATCTCCATGACGAGGAGGGAGTAGTTCACCCTCGGGGCTGAGGGTATGTACCAGTAGCTATGTGTTTGATCTCTCTCTCTCTCATGTTCTTGATTTGGCACGATCTTGATGTATCGTGAGCTTTGTTATTATAGTTGGATCTTATGTTGCTTCTCCCCCTCTACTTTCTTGTAATGGATTGAGTTTTCCCTTTGAAGTTATCTTATCGGATTGAGTCTTTAATGATTTGAGAACACTTGATGTATGCCTTGCCGTGCGTGTCTGTGGTGACAATGGGATATCACGTGATTCACTTGATGTATGTTTTGCTGATCAACTTGTGGGTTCCGCCCATGAAACTATGCATAGGGGTTGGCACATGTTTTCGTCTTGATTCTCCGGTAGAAACTTGGGGCGCTCTTTGAGGTTCTATGTGTTGGTTGAATAGATGAATCTGAGATTGTGTGATGCATATCGTATAATCATACCCATGGATACTTGAGGTGACATTGGAGTATCTAGGTGACATTAAGGTTTTGGTTGATTTGTGTCTTAAGGTGTTATTCTAGTACGAACTCTAGGGCTGTTTGTGACACTCATAGGAATAGCCCAATGGATTGATTGGAAAGAATAACTTTGAGGTGGTTTCGTACCCTACCATAATCTCTTCGTTTGTTCTCTGCTATTAGTGACTTTGGAGTGACTCTTTGTTGCATGTTGAGGGATAGTTATATGATCCAATTATGTTATTATTGTTGAGAGAACTTGCACTAGTGAAAGTATGAACCCTAGGCCTTGTTTCCTAGCATTGCAATACCGTTTGTGCTCACTTTTATCATTGGTTACCTTGCTGTTTTTATATTTTCAGATTACAAAAAACTATATCTACCATCCATATTGCACTGGTATCACCATCTCTTTGCTGAACTAGTGCACCTATACAATTTACCATTGTATTGGGTGTGTTGGGGACACAAGAGACTCTTTGTTTTTTGGTTGCAGGGTTGCTTGAGAGAGACCATCTTCATCCTACGCCTCCCACGGATTGATAAACCTTAGGTCATCCACTTGAGGGAAATTTGCTACTGTCCTACAAACCTCTGCACTTGGAGGCCCAACAACGTCTACAAGAAGAAGGTTGCGTAGTAGACATCACGCCCAGCAAGACGAAGGCCGCTCTTCCGCCCTCCTGGTACGAGTTAGCTTTGAACGCGCCTAGCGTGTCAGAGAAGAACCTCGCCGCCACGCTCCTGATGATGGCGGAGAGTGGCGACGAGAAGAGAAAGACCATGCTTCGGTCCGGCTCCGCCGAACCAGAGGCCTCAGGCAGCACCTTCTATCCCTTATTCATGAGCAGTGTTGTCGCAGGTCTGTTTCCCGCCTTCTCCAATTTCTTCTACGCTGTCCTCAGCCACTACAAGCTGCACGCCCTCCATATTCATCCCAACTCCGTCCTCCTCCTGTCGATCTTCGCCTTCTACTGCGAGGCGTACGTTGGGGTGATGTCGTCCATGGCGCTGCTGCGCAACTTCTTCTTCCTATGGCTCAGGGACGACCATTGCTCGGGATGCGCCAACTTCGTTGCGGCCAACAAGACCAAGGCGATCTCGAAGGCCGGGAAGAAGGCCGACAACTTCAGGAGCAAGTGGGTCCTCATGGACGCCAAGTGTGTCCACCCTCGGCTGACTCTGTTGACGGGGATGCCCACGCCTCATGATGGGTGGCTTCGTGCAAGGCTTACAGACGCCCGGGCGGAGCAGGTGCTGGAGAAGATGACCGCAGATCTAAAGCCTGACGACCCAAAGGCGGTGAAGCTGACGGGGGCCATGATCGTCAACGAATTCGTGCCGCAGTGCGTGGCCCCGCTCAAGGCACGCTCGCACCCCTTGTGGAAGCTCAGGGACGAGGAAGACGACCTCCGCCTGCGTCCGAAGGCCCTGTCTGACAAGGAGCTGGCCAGTGCTCTCCATCTCTTGGTCGGGGACGACCAGGGGTATCTGCCGGACACCTTTGTCCCCTTGTACCGCTGCCCAGATGGGGTGAAGGTTGCTGCCGCCATGCCCACCTTCGACGGGCGCGGGCTGGTACCGCCGGCACCCTCCGAGGCCCCGGTGGTGACGACTCCGGTGCTGGTGTCTTCCGGCGACTCCGGTGGGGAGGAGGAGGAGCTGGACTCGGAGGCGACCCCTGAGGGGTCAGGGGAGACCTCCCCTCCGTGCAAGGCTGATCTCCTCCGCGCCTTGCCTGACGACGATGATGCTGACGACCACCTAGTGAGGGAGGTCCTACCCGCCGCCGGGATCACCACGAGGTCCAGGGTCAGCCCCCAAACGAAGCCAAGGTCGGGGTTGATCTCCCGAGGTGATGCTTCAGCTCCGACGCCGCGAGGTGCTGCCACCGGCTCATCTGCTGCTCCCTCGTCCGCTCCTGGAGCCCGTACGCTTGCGCCTCAGGCTGTGAAGCCCTCAGGCTTGGTGCTCCAGAAGAGGCAGAGGAATTATGCCACGGTGGATCAGTAAGTGCCCTTATCCCGACTTGTTCCTGCTCCGGCTGCTGCTTCTTGATGTTTTTCTGTTGTGCCATCAAGCCAACGTCTGCGGTGAAGAGGAAGAGGGAAGGGGAGGCTACGTCCTCCGGAATCCAGCAACCTGCCGTAGCCGCACCTCCCCTGGCGGGAAAGGGCGGCAGCGCTCGTGCTTCTCCGGCCTAGTATTCTTCGCGAGGCTCGGGGGACCGACCTCAGGAGGAGGTGATCTTTGCAGCCAAGTCGGCTCCGTGGGCGCCTACGCCCAGCTCGCTCCCTGTAGGAGCGAAAGTATGTCTAGAGGGGGGGTGACTAGACTACTTGACCAAATAAAAACTTAACCTTTTCCCAATTTTAGTTCTTGGCAGATTTTAGCTATTTTAGGACAAGTCAAGCAATCATCACACAATTCAAGCAAGCATGCAAAGAGTATATTGGCAGCGGAAAGTAAAGCATGCAACTTGCAAGAATGTAAAGGGAAGGGTTTGGAGAATTCAAACGCAATTGGAGACATGGATGTTTTTCCCGTGGTTCGGATAGGTGGTGCTATCCTACATCCACGTTGATGGAGACTTCAACCCACAAAGGGTAACGGTTGCGAGAGTCCACACAGGGCTCCACCCACAAAGGGTAACGGTTGCGCGAGTCCACACAGGGCTCCACCCACGAAGGGTCCACGAAGAAGCAACCACCCACAAAGGGTCCACGAAGAAGCAACCTTGTCTATCCCACCATGGCCATCGCCCACACAACGGTTGCGCGAGTCCACACAGGGCTCCACCCACGAAGGGTCCATGAAGAAGCAACCACCCACAAAGGGTCCACGAAGAAGCAACCTTGTCTATCCCACCATGGCCATCGCCCACACAGGACTTGCCTCACTAGCGGTAGATCTTCACGAAGTAGGCGATCTCCTTGCCCTTACAAACTCCTTGGTTCAACTCCACAATCTTGTCGGAGGCTCCCAAGTGACACCTAGCCAATCTAGGAGACACCACTCTCCAAGAAGTAACAAATGGTGTGTAGGTAATGAACTCCTTGCTCTTGTGCTTCAAATGATAGTCTCCCCAACACTCAACTCTCTCTCATAGGATTTGGATTTTGTGGAAAGAAGATTTGAGTGGAAAGCAACTTGGAGAGGCTAGAGATCAAGATTCATATGGTAGGAATGGAATTTGTTGGTCTCAACACATGAGTAGGTGGTTCTCTCTCAGAAACATGTGAGTTGGAATGGTGTATGTGTTCTGATGGCTCTCTCATCGAATGAGAGGAGGTGGAGGGATATATATAGCCTCCACACAAAATCCAACCGTTACACACAGTTTTCCAATCTCGGTGGGACCGAATCAACAAACTCGGTCGAACCGAAGATGTAAACCTAGTGACCGTTAGAGATTTTCGGTGGGACTGACATGCAACTCGGTAGGACCGATATGGTTAGGGTTTGGGCATAACGTAATCTCGGTGAGACCGATTACACAAACTCGGTGAGACCGAATTTGGTAATTAGCTAACCAGAGAGTTGGTCAGGCAAACTCGGTGGGACCGATTTGCTCTTTCGGTGAGACCGAAAAGTTACAAAGGGGAAACACTGAATTTACATTGCAATCTCGGTGGGACCGATTCGCTCTTTCGGTGAGACCAAAAAGTTACGAAAGGGAAACAGAGAGTTTGCAATCCCATCTCAGTGAGACCGAGATCCCTATCGGTAGAACCGAATTGCTAGGGTTTGGCAGTGGCTTATGACAAGTGAAACTCGGTGGCGCCGGATAGGAAGAATCGCTAGGACCGAGTTTGGCTTAGGGTTTAGGTCATATATGGATATGGAAAAGTAGTTGAGGGTTTTGGAGCATATCACTGAGCACATGAAGCAAGAGGCTCATTAAGCAACACCTCATCCCTCCTTGATAGTATTGGCTTTTCCTAAAGGCTCAATGTGATCTTGGATCACTAAAATGAAGAGTCTTGAGCTTTTGAGCTTGAGCCAATCCTTTTTCCTTAGCATTTTGAGGGTTCCACTTTCACATCCATGCCATGCCAATCATTGAGCTTTCCTGAAATAATCATCTTGGAATAGCATTAGCTCAATGAGCTATATGTTGTTATGAATTACCAAAACCACCTAGGGATAGTTGCACTTTCACTCCCCGAGAACTCCAAGGCCCAGGAGCCCCAGTCTCTTCATCTGCCGCCACCAACTCGCAGGCCATGGTGATAACGCTGACCCCTCCTCCCCCTATCGTGCCGCTGGTCCATGAACCTTCCTCTTCGTCTGATGCTCTGGGGGAGGCTCTCTCTGCGCTGACCCGGCTCTGGAATGACCTCCAAAGCCCTAACTGCCGCTTGGCGTCAGGGCGTTGGAGCTGGTCTCGGGATGGCTGCGCTCCGACGCATCGGTCTGGGCACCGTGGAGCCAGGCCATGGAAGCACCCGAGGAGGGAGAGCGGACCGCCAACCTGGCCGCCGCTGCTCGTGACGCGGTGGAAAAGGATGCCGAAGCTGCTAGGGAGCACTGCCGGTCGTTGGAGGCCGAGCTGGAGGCGATGCGCAGCGAGCGCGCGGCCGAGGCCCGCGATCACAAATCAAAGGAGGAGAGGATGAAGGCTCGGGAGGACGCAGTTGTTGGCTGCGACGCTGAGCTGGAGCAGTCGGTGAGGGCGCAGGCCGTAGAGCGCACTCTCTTGGAGAAGCTGGAGAAGAAGGTGGAGGCGGAGAAGACCCGGCTAGAAGCCAAGGCAAGGGTTCTTGGTGAGGACCGCGTGGCCTTCAAGTCCCTTGAGGAAAGGTCCCGTGCAGCGCTGCAGGGGCTCTATGAGAAGGGTCTGGAAAAGCCGTTGGCGACAGATGACGAGGGCCCTGATGTGGGCACAGACCTGGGGTAGGGTAATAGGCTCGACCTACATGTCCTACCTAAGGTCCCTGTCCTAAGAACAAAGAAGTTCAAGAATCAGAAGAAGGGGCACAGGAAAGGTGTCGAGTGAAGTCCACTCGACCTATCATCCACTCGGAGACCCCACTTATCTAGGTCACTCGACCACCAAACCACTCGACAATAAGAAGACCTAAAGCCGCTCCGCGCAGCAACGGTCGGGCATTTATTCAGATATTTAATGGTCATTTGTAGCACTTCAATACAGGCGTTACCTGTAATGCCATCCCTTTATGTACATTGAATCTTATCTAGGCGCACTCTATATAAGCCACCCCCTCCTCTGGGACAAGGGTTTGCACCCCCTGTAACTCACACGCTTATAATCTAGTCGACCACCTCCGGGCTCCGAGACGTAGAGCTATTACTTCCTCCAAGAAGGGCCTGAACTCGTAAAACTTGCGTGTACAACTCCTCCATAGCTAGGGTCTTGCTTCTAAATTCCTACCCCCCTATTCTACTATCAGACTTAGAACCCCGACAGTTGGCGCCCACCATGGGGCACGTGTCTTAGCAACTTGTTGGAGAAGTTGCAATCTTTCCGATCCTCTTCATCATGGTTTTAGGCGAAGGTTTGGCTGAGGGCCGCGAGATCCGTCTCGGCGCGCACGTATTCGTCGCTGACGACTCCGCTTGGCTTCAGGAGGCTCCACTCGACGTCGACGCACTCCCCGTCCGCGGGGCAACGCACTTCCGCGCGTGCGTCCAGGGCGTCCTCCTGCGGCAGCTGTCGGTGTCAAAACCGGTGGATCTCGGGTAGGGGGTCCCGAACTGTGCGTCTAGGCGGATGGTAACAGGAGACAAGGGACACAATGTTTTACCTAGGTTCGGGCCCTCTTGATGGAGGTAAAACCCTACGTCCTGCTTGATTAATATTGAAGATATGGGTAGTACAAGAGTAGATCTACCACAAGATCAAAGAGGCTAAACCCTAGAAGCTAGCCTATGGTATGATTGTTGTATGTTGTCCTACGGACTAAAACCCTCCGGTTTATATAGACACCAAAGAGGGTTAGGGTTACACAAAGTCGGTTACAATGGTAGGAGATCTAAATATCCGCATCGCCAAGCTTGCCTTCCACGCCAAGGAAAGTCCCTTCCGGACACGGGACGAAGTCTTCAATCTCGTATCTTCATAGTCCAGGAGTCCGACCAAAGGATATAGTCCGGTCATCCGGACACCCCCTAATCCAGGACTCCCTCAGTAGCGCCTGAACCAGGCTTCAATGACGACGAGTCCGGCGCGCAGATTGTCTTCGGCAGCAAGGCGGGTTCCTCCTCCAAGTACTTCATAAAAGATTGTAAACACTTAGGATAGTGTCCGGCTCTGCAAAATAAGTTTCCACATATTTCCATAGAGAGAATAATATTTACACAAATCTAATCTACTGACGTATTCCGTAGTGTGACATCACACCACGGCCAAGCCTTTGTTCAAATCGTTTTTTACTTCCCCACCTCAGCGCATATTGTGAGGCGGTTTCCTTGGCACGTCTTTTCAAAGCAGAGATCGTGTCCCCTTTATTTACAGGATTCTCATCAATACGGACGTGGGTAACCCAATCGTGCACGTTAGCATGTTTTCTCGATTAAAGGCGAGTCCCAAACGGTTATGGGGAGGGCTCTTGGTATTCAACCTCTTATAAAGAGACCAAGGCCTTACTCCTTTCTTCCAATCTCAAACGAGTTCGCCCGTCGCCTCGAGTTCCAACACCCTAGGCTCCAAATTTCAGGCGCTTCAGACCTTCGACAATGTCCGGTTCCGACCTTCAAGGCCGATGGATCCCCTCCTCCATCATGGAGAGGACGTGCTAAAGTTGAGAGAGGCCAAGTTCTTGACCGGCGAAATTTCGCATAGGCTGCCTACTCAAGGGCAGGCTATTCCCAGTCCCCAGCCCGGTGAGAGCATGGTGTTCGTGTCTCACTTCCTTCGGGGGTTGGGCTTCCCAATGGATCCCTTTGTGAGGGGGCTAATGTTCTATTACGGGCTAGAATTTCACGACTTAGCTCCGGAGTCCATCCTCCATATTTCCTCATTCATCGTCATGTGTGAAGCATTCCTCCATGTTACTCCTCACTTCGGATTATGGCTCAAGACCTTTAAAGTAGAGCCGAAGATGATTGAGGGACGACACGCAGAGTGCGGGGGCGCTGTTGTAAGCAAGAATGCTGATGCTCCATGGCCCGAGGGCCCTTTTCAAGAGGAGTTCGGCTTATGGCAACGAGAGTGGTTCTATATCACCGCTCCCAGGGGCACCAAGTGGGTGGCGCCGCCTGCCTTTCGCTCGGGTCCCCCAAAGCAGCTAGGATCGTGGGTCAATAAAGGCCTAGACTGGGGGCCATCCCAAGACGTGCCTTCGTTGCAGGGCCGCATCAGGGATCTCTTAGAAAGAGATCTCAGCCTGGTCAAAGTGACGCAAGTCATGCTGATCCGCCGAACCCTGCCCGACAAACGTCGCTCCCTTCGCCTGTGGGAGTTTAATCCGGAGGGACCGCGAGCTCTCCAACATTTTATGGGCGCAACGCCCGCGGAGATGTATAAGCTGTTCTTCGGATCACGAACAATGTGTCCGGATTTGACCGAGGACGCAGGTCTGAGCTGCAATCGCCCGGATACTCAAGTAAGTAGCCTTGTGCCCGGACTCGCTATCCGTATATTTGTCATAAACTTGCCCCTAAAAGAGCTGTCCTTTTAAACAGGAGTGGATAGCGAAAGCAAAGCTGATCAGGTGTCCGGCTCCCCTCCTCGAAACCAGGCTGGATCCCGTGCTGGTCAGGATGTTGAAGATTGTGCCTTTGGAGGAGAGCGAGTGAGGGGACAAGGAAACTATGGCCTCCTCGAAGGAGGCTGTTCGGATGGGAGGAACCGAAAGTTCCTCTCCTCAGGGGAAGAAGAGGACCGCCTCTGAAGACCCGGAGACCATGGCCTCAAAGCGGGGGAAAAAATCCTCGTCAGAGGGTCCTACGCTGGGGGTACCTCGGCCGAATTGTGCCCTCAAGGGGACGAACCCTCCAGCGAGCCGTAACTAGAGAAAGATTTTCTTTTTGGGAGATAAGAGAAATCCTTGCTTTATATCTGAGAAGATTAACCGAAATTTTACCTTGTAGCTCGGACCTCAGCCCTTCTCAGCAGAGCTCGTCTTCGGGGGACCTTCTTCCGGAGATGATGGAGAGCGGGACGCCTCCCCTTGCTGTACCGCCTAACGAGGCGGGCGATCCTGAGGTCTCGTCGTGGAGGGTTTCTCCGAATCCGGCAGGGGCGGAAGGTAGCCATATGGCCCCCCAAAGGTTCTCCGTGTCCGGCCTTCGAAAGAGGCCATAGGACGAGTCCGGCACCGTCCGGTGCTCGGCCAGAGGAGCTGAAGAATCTGCTAGGGCGAGCATCTATCTCAAAGGAGCACCGTGCATTGATGGGCACGGTGATTGAAAGGATTTCGTCCGCGAAAGCGGATTGCACGAGGCCGTCAGAAGTTTACTGACAGGTTTTGAGGTACGTGAAATAGTGTACACTTTTTGGCAGTTGCGCGTGAATAAGATGCGCCCTGTGTAGATAGTAGCCCCTGAGACTCTGTGCGTTGTCAAAAGTGACGGCGCGCAGAGGATCATAATCCCAGGTCTAATATGCCTCCTTTATACATAGGCGGCGAAGTGTCCGGTGGCTAGCCGGACTGATGAGTTTGCTGAGCTAAAGCGGCAACTTGACGTGGCAGATGCCGACATCGCGCTTGTCAACAAGCGGCTTGACGAGGCACAAGGTATGTAATTCCTCGGGCGGCACCTGGTAAGAGGAGCGTTATGCCAGTATCTTACAATGTGTGTGCTTGATGCAGATGGTGTGGCCGCTATTGAGAGTCTTCGGGTGGAACTTGCCCGAGCCAAGGAACAAGCCATAAAAAGTGATGCGGCTGCCGAGAAGGCCCTTGAAGAGCTGAGAGCCGAACATGCTGCTCACTGCCGAAGCAAGAAAGAGATGGCTGAGATGGCCAAGAAGCTAAAGAGCGCTGCTGACCGTTACAAGCTTCTTGAAAAAGAAGAGCGGGCGGGACAGACGGACTTGGAGAAGGCCGTTGCCGATGCCAAGGATGCTCGCTCTGCGATGAGAGCTGCGAAGGAGGAGCTGCGTCAGGCTGGAGAGATCATAGCTGGAAAGCCCTTTATGCTGTGGAGGAAGTTTTGTGATCCTAAGCATGCTCCGTTAGACCGGCTGTGGAGTACGGTGGACACCTATCTGGATTTGGCAGCGAGTGCTGCTGATGCAACCGAACACTTTCGAGATCAAGAAGATCGCGAAGTGGAAAAGCTTTTCTGGTCGCAGTTCCACAATCCAGAGCATCCACTGTCAGTGGCCGATCGTCTGGCCGAATGGGCCGAACTCAATAGGTTGTCCGGACTTGCCATGAAGTGCGTCATGAGTCACCTGTGGCCGGAGAGATCAGAGCCGAAGAGTTATTTCAGCTTGGTGCAGCAATTCCTTGGTGCAGTGCCATGTATTAATGCAATTAAGAGGTCAACATGCATAGAGGGTGCGCGGATGGCTCTTGCCCGTGTGAAGACATACTGGACGGAAATGGAGACCACCGCTGTTGCATCCCGAGATTCGGACGGAAGCCGAGTACCTGCCGAGCACTATTTTCAGGAAGTTCTGCAAGGCGCTCGTGTAATAGAGACGCAGTGCTCGAAGGATGCTATGTTCGAGTAGCATATGCGATTGTAAAACGATGTTTTGATAATTTGTAGGAACTTCTTATACTTGTGCCTGCAAGTATTGTAACACCTCCTGTGCGGCCATTTAAAATATATAATATCTGAAAGATGGCAGTCTTCGGCTTCAGCCCCCACGCAAATAATGCGGGGGTGTTCGCAGAAGGCGCATTTTCACACTTAATCCAACGTCTTGGTACTACAAAGGAGGTGATAGCGCAGCGAACTAGGCAATCAGACTATAATGCTTTAACACTTTCACTTAGCCATAGGAGCTTGACAGTGAGGCTACTTAGATAGCCCCTGGTGGCGACTGCGCTCGCCCGAATTCAGGGTGCGTACGTGCCTGGCCGGGAAACGGCCCTTCGTTAATGCGGAGGAATCCTATAGATTCCGGTGAGTCATCGAGTGGTTGACCTGTCTCACGCTATATCATGACAGTCAGTTTTCGGCTTTCTCTACTGAGGTGCTCGCCTGGCCGAACCGGGGCACAATCGCAGTAGTTCTCCTGGTGCTGCCTTAGCCGATAGAGCGGAACGTAAGGCAGCCGAACACAGGAGCCGGGCAACCCAACATTTGACCAAAGACATGATTCGGAGCTGATGCATATAAGGCCAAACTCGCGACGCCGAACACTCCCTAAGGTATTTGGTCTTTATGAGGGCGGGCGAGACCACGCCCTTAGTTATAAGCCCCTAGTGTCCAGGTACGCGCAAAAATTCTGACATGGCCACATGCCAAGACGCCAGCCTCCTCCTTGGTTATACCAGAGAGAACCAGGGGATGTTTATCAACAAGAGACAGTAAAAAAGTTTGACGCAGGGTCTTAATCTGAAGAGAAACCTTGTAATGGGTCCCTACTGCACGTCTGCGCCTGTGTCTCCGTTGTGCCGTATCCTGGACGGGCGCAACACGATGTTCATCTGTAAAAGAGGGGAACTTAGTTGAAAAAAGTACGTGCCGAACAGAAGTTATACTAAATAAACAAAGTATAAATTGAAACGGGTAAAAATTGAGCTTGATTGTCTCTTATGTTATGTGTGCGGAGCCCCTAGAGCAGGGGTATATGGCTATTAAGCCTTTATCAATGATATTTTTGTGCCGGACTCGTCTAGCCGTGTCCGTGGTCTTAATGACCTGCTCGAATGTTTTGGCTGGTGGAGCCGTTTTATTGTGGGGCTATTAAGGCGGCCGCACAATCTTCCGCACGGGGGGCGCGCTCAATGCTTCCCCTTTAAGGAGATGATGCCTCGTGGACCGGGCATCTTAAGCGTAAGAGATGCATAATGCGGTATTGTGTTAAAGCGGGCGAAAGCTTCGCGTCCCAGTAGTGCTTGACAGCGACTTGAGAATGGGACAATGTGGAAAGTTAGCTTTTCGCGGCGGAAGTTATCGGGGGAGCCGAATATAACTTCAAGCCGGAGAAAACCCATGCAATGGGTATCCGGACCTGGCGCTACCCCTTGAAAGGAGGTTTTGCTGTGGCGAATTCTTGTTGGGTCTATCCCCATGTGGCAGATTGTGTCCTGATATATCAGGTTTAGACTGCTGCCGCCGTCCATCAGGACGTTTGTAAACTGGAGTCCGCCAATTGTTGGATCGAGTACCAAGGCAGTCCAGCCTGCGCTCCTGATACTTCTAGAGTAATCCAGATGATCGAAGATGATTGGTTTTGACAACTAGTGGCGAGACTCCTTCGGGATAGGCCGTATGGCGCGTACCTTTGTGGGCGCCGCATGTTTTGTTATGTGAAGTAAGTTTACTATTTTTACTTCTTGTGGAAAATTCTTTTGTTTCCTGGTGCTCTCCTTTTGGGGTTCGTCATCATCTTCACTTGGTGTGTCGAGCCCCTTGTGTTCGGCGTTGAATCTGCCGGATTGTTTGAAGACCCAGCAATCTCTGTGGGTATGGTTAGCAGGCTTCCCGGGAGTACTGTGTATTTGACATATCCTGTCCAAGATTTTGTTTAGGTTGGATAGCTCGTCCCTGTTATCCTGGAGGGGCGGCTTTTTCTGATTCTGCCGTGAGCTTTTGAATCCGGCATTGACTGTCGTGCTCTTCGGACTGTTTTCCTTAGTCCGGCGACGATCCTTGTTGCGTCGCGGTTTTCTGTTGCCATCCCTAGTTTCGGATGTGCTTGGGTCGCTGGTGCTACATCTTGCCAACCAGCTGTCCTCTCCTGCGCAAAAGCGGGTTATGAGGCTTGTTAATGCGGCCATTGTTCTTGGCTTTTCTTGGCCGAGGTGTCTGGCTAGCCATTCGTCTCGAACATTATGCCTAAAATCTGCCAAGGCTTCGGCGTCCGGACAGTCGACTATCTGATTCTTTTTAGTAAGAAATCTGTTCCAGAATTGCCGAGCTGACTCTCCGGGCTGTTGAGTTATGTGACTGAGATCGTCTGCATCCGGAGGACGTACATAGGTCCCTTGAAAATTTGCTCGGAAAGCGTCCTCGAGCTCTTCCCAACTTCCAATTGTGTTTTCAGGAAGGCTTTTAAGCCAATGCCGGGCTGGCCCTTTAAGCTTGAGGGGTAAGTATTTTATGGCGTGGAGGTCATCTCCTCTAGCCATATGTATGTGGAGGATATAATCCTCGATCCAGACTCCAGGGTCTGTTGTTCCATCGTATGCCTCTATGTTTACGGGTGTGAATCCCGTTGGAAATTCGTAATCCAGGACCTCATCGGAGAAACATAGGGGGTGTGCGGCACCCCTGTATTTGGGTGTGCCGTGATGTTCGGATACTGGTTTTGTTGCATTGCTTGCGAGAGCTTGCTTTCGTGGCCCATAAATAGATCTAGCTGGGCCATCTTTCTGATGCGAATCCTTGAGTGGGACGCGTGCCGGCTTGAGTGCGGCGCCGCTTGCCGCTTTATGCTGGCCATGGGGTCGTCTATCCGACCGGGTGGCTTTCTTATTTTTTGAATGCGGGGGCTCTAAGGCCTCTTCGTCGAATTCAGGCAGTAGTTTTCGCTTCGGATAGCTTTTAATATGGCAGCTGCCGCCGTATTTATCTGCGGTATTGAGTACTTTGCTCCATCTCATTCTGAGTGCATCTTCCGTAGTTTTTAGCTTCCGCTTCTGTTTTTTCAGGCTGCGTGCGGTTGCGACGAGCCTTTTGCGGAGGTTCTTCTGCTCCATGAGCTTATCCGGCGTATGGTCGTCCTGAATGCCGTTTTCGCCAGGGACGGGTTGTTCGGTTTCTTTATCTGAGCTGCCCTGTTCGGACGGTTTCTCTAAGGCGTGATCGTCGTCCACCGGCTCACCCTGCTCTATGGCTGGGTATGTATGGCTGTTGTTTTTATCGAGGCGGGGCTTGGAGCAGCGTTTACGCTGCCGCTTTGATTGCTTTTCGAGAGATCGATCCCTCGTTGCCTCCCCGTGTTCCTCGTTGTCGCTTTCTTTAGGTGTATCCACCATGTACACATCATGAGATGATGTGGCTGTCCAATGCCCTATAGGTATTGGTTCATGTGCGTCTCCTGCTTCGTCGTCCATACCGTCGATGTCTTCGGAGTCGAAATTGAGCACGTCGTTTAAATTACCGACAGTGGCTACCAAATGGGTGGTGGGTGGGCTTTGAATTTCTTCATCGTCCGTATCCCAACCTTGCTGACCGTAGTCCGGCTAGGGCTCTCCTATTAAAGAGAGAGACTTTAGTGACTTCAGAATATCGCCAAAGGGCGAGTGCTGAAAGATGTCCGCGGCGGTGAACTCCATGATCGGCGCCCAATCGGATTCGATTGGCAGGGGCACGGAGGGCTCGGAGTCCGGGGCGGAGTCCGGCGCTTTGGAGTCGCGGGCTTCGCAGAGGACGAAGCTGGTGTTCGGCTCAATCGCCGTAGAGGTTGCAGCCCCCGAGGCGGTGTCCAGCCACCCATCCTCGATCGGCGCAGTTGGTTCCAAATAGAGGGTCGGAACCGATGCGTGTGCGGCCTCCAGGGCACTGTTCAGCGGCAGAGCTAGATCATGCCTATCGTGACAGTGCGGCGCGCTCGGCTGAGGCTCGAATCCGTCGAAGATCAATTCCCCACGGACGTCAGCCGTGTAGTTTAAACTTCCAAACCTGACCTAATGGCCAGGGGCGTAGCTTTCGATCTGCTCCAGATGGCCAAGTGAGTTGGCCCGCAGTGCGAAGCCGCCGAAGACGAAGATCTGTCCGGGGAGAAAAGTCTCACCCTGGACTGCATCGCTATTGATGATCGGAGGAGCCATCGGGCCTAAAAGCGACGACACAGAGGAACTCTCAATGAAAGCACCAATGTCGGTGTCAAAACCGGCAGATCTCGGGTAGGGGGTCCCGAACTGTGCGTCTAGGCAGATGGTAACACGAGACAAGGGACACAATGTTTTACCCAGGTTCGGGCCCTCTTGATGGAGGTAAAACCCTACGTCCTGCTTGATTAATATTGAAGATATGGGTAGTACAAGAGTAGATCTACCACGAGATCAAAGAGGCTAAACCCTAGAAGCTAGCCTATGGTATGATTGTTGTATGTTGTCCTACGGACTAAAACCCTCCGATTTATATAGACACCGAAGAGGGTTAGGGTTACACAAAGTCGGTTACAATGGTAGGAGATCTAAATATCCGCATCGCCAAGCTTGCCTTCCACGCCAAGGAAAGTCCCTTCCGGACACGGGACGAAGTCTTCAATCTCGTATCTTCATAGTCCAGGAGTCCGGCCAAAGGATATAGTCCGGTCATCCGGACACCACCTAATCCAGGACTCCCTTAGCAGCCGTCGACCCACTATCGGTCGGCTCCTGTAGCGTCCTCCCTCCCTGTCGCCCGCCGGCGCAAGCGTTCCGGTCGGTCGAGGCTTCAGCGGTGGGTGAGGCACGCGGTGGCTCGCCAATCGGCCACCCGATTGGCCCGACGAATCTCTCTACGGCCTGTTCGACCTGTCGACTGGCTCCGCAGAGACTGCATCCGAGTGTGACAGCAGTGATCCCGCGGCGGAGGTCCTAATGGTCGATGGACCTCGCAGTCCTCCCGGCTTCCCCCGCATCGACAGTGGCGACGGCGGAGGCGATCCTGCGCAAGCCCATGAGGAGTACCTCCCCGAGCCCCTCTCTTCGCAGCAGAGGGAAGAACTTCGCCGCCGGAACATGGATGCGCTTCACACTCCTATCGTTGGAGAAACCCCCGAGGCCCGGGCCTTGGAGGTCGCACGCTTGGCCAACCTAGATGAGCGCACTCAATTTGATAACCTCCAGCGAGTACTCGACGAGCATGCGCGTCAACGGTTTCCAGAATCCAGTCGATGTCAACTCTTTCCACCTCCGACTCAGGTATATCGAACTCCGATCCAGAATCTTACAGCTGCAGCTCGAATAGCAGAGTCAATTCAGCCCTCCCAGTCAGAAGCTGGCAGAGGTCTAATGCAGATCAGAGCTTTACTCCAGGCGGCAGGAGAGGAGAATACAGCTGTGTCACAGTCGCGGAATAGGATCCATAGCAAGTTCGTTGTTGCAGATACAGTCCAGTCGGCTCACAGCCCAAGATCTCCCCCGAGGCGTGAGGGACGTGGAGACCAGCGTGATCAGTACAGGAACCATGAGTAGTATGATCACCGACTCGATCGTGATGATCATCGTCGAGTGCCCACCCCTCCCCCAAGGAGTGGGTCATACGTCCCTCGATAGCAGGATGACAGACGCCCTCACAGTGTTGGGCGAAGGATTCCAGTCGACCCCAGAGAACCAGGCTTTGATGCGAGATCCATTCTCATTCAGGGTTTGGTCGACAGGAATAGAGCTCACCGAGAAGGTCATGACAGAGATGTACCCACCAGCAGCCGAGTGCACGTCTCAGGTCCAGAGTGTTTCAGCAGAGCCATCAGGGCCGCGGTGATTCCTCCCAACTTCAGGTTGGTGACTGGAGTCAGTAAGTTCACTGGTGAGTCCAAGCCTGATACTTGGCTTGAGGACTACCGAGTGGCTGTTCAGATTGGCGGCGGCAATGATGAAGTAGCCATGAAACACCTGCCTCTGATGTTGGAGGGCTCGGCCAGAGCATGGCTGAATCAATTAGCACCCAGTAGCATTTACACTTGGGAAGATCTTGCCCGAGTGTTTGTCAGAATGTTTGAAGGAACATGTAAATGACCAGCAGGGTTGACAGAGCTGCAATCTTGTGTGCAGAAGACGAATGAAACTTTGAGGGATTATATCCAAAGATGGATCACGTTGCATCACACAGTGGAGAACGTGTCTCATCACTAAGTAGTTTGTGCCTTCAAGGAAGGTGTCAAGTACAGAGAGTTGAATCTGAAGTTCGGTCGGACCGGAGACATGTCTCTGAGTCGAATGATGGAGATTTCCACCAAGTATGCTAATGGTTAAGAGGAAGATCGGCTCTGGAGTGGCAAGCACAAATCAGTCGCCCATTAAACCGGAGGAGGAAACTCCAGTCGGAAGCAGAAGCGCAAAGCCGAGCCAGCTGCTCCTGGAGAAACCTTAGCCGTGACTCAAGGAAAATCCAAAGGGAAGCCCAAGGGGCCATGGAACCCTAAGAAAATAAAATATCAAGATGGAAATGATGTGCTGGATTTGCCATGCCACATCCACACAAAGAAAGATGAAGAGGGTAAAATCATTTACCCAAAGCATACCACTCGACAGTGTCGACTCCTAATCCAGCAGTTTCGAGAAAAACAACCCAAAGACAAGGAAAAAGAGTCAGACAAGGTTGAGGACAAGGAGGAGAGTGATGATGGTTACCCTCACGTCAATTCCACTCTGATGATTTTTGCTGATGTTGAGAGCAAGAGTCGACTGAAAGTTATCAACAGAGAAGTGAATATGGTCGCTCCGGCGACGCCCAGTTATTTGAAATGGTCTCAGACTGCCATCACATTCGACCAGTCCGATCACCCGATGCACATAGACACCCCTGGGAGGCAAGCTTTGGTGGTTGATCCAGTTGTCGAAGGCACTCGACTGACTAAAGTTTTGATGGATGGTGGCAGTGGCACTATAAGACATATGTTAATCCATGACAGTAACAATCCGTCACGGACCAATGAAAAATCGTCG
Source organism: Triticum urartu (assembly GCF_003073215.2). Taxonomy (NCBI): domain Eukaryota; kingdom Viridiplantae; phylum Streptophyta; class Magnoliopsida; order Poales; family Poaceae; genus Triticum; species Triticum urartu. The sequence goes on along the minus strand of NC_053023.1, from coordinate 226,177,291 downwards.
TGGATGTTCATCCATGACGGAGTAGAAATCCGTCATGTATATCGCGTCATAATTTGACACTGTACCATCCATGACAGATCTTGACCGTCACGGGTCTGCACCCAAGCCCACCCAGCCCAAACTAGGCCCGAGCCTTCATGACAGAACAAACCGTCATGGACAAGCGCCACGTAGGATTATGGATTGAACGCTTGCACTGACGTGGCTGCCTACGTGGATCCTATATTTCGTCATGGAAACCGTCATGGTTTTGGTATAATTTAAATTTAGTCCATCCAACTATCCCATTTCTTTTGGTCCAATTTTGAGCATGTACATTTTTTTATCGTAACGGATTACACGGAACATAATGCCAACTTGGCCCACCACAAGATATTTGTCATACAATGCACAGACGTGTAGTATTAATGGAGCTATAGCCACCAGTATATACAACATAGCAGTTTACAGAATCCTCCATGAAATGATAAATTACAACACCAATTGACAAAATACAAAACATTGCAAGGTCAGGAACCAGCACAATCCAATTTGCGTCAACAAAACATACAAGTTCTTATTCAGTTTCTTTCCGTCAACCCTCTTGATTCCAGCTGTCATGTCGAAGCGGATGTGATAGGCAGCATGAAATACAAATATGATCTCTCCAAAGTTGGAACAAACATTAGACATTTGGTTGCTCTTGGCAGCATGACTGAACCTGACCAAAGGAACAAACTAGCCAGCAACATCTACCCTATTGATCATGAGATTCAGGAAATAAAAATTATTGGCATAGTAGATCTAGTGATAACTTGCTGGCACAATTTTTAAATCATATGCTGCAAGTTTATTTGACTTGCAATAAAAGATCAAAACTAACAAGGAAAAACAAATGCATTTCTTATATTCCCTTTGCTACCTTGCCATGCAGTCTCATTGATTGATCAATAAGATGGGATAGAAATCAATAAATCAGCCTATGTTTTAAAAATAATTTGTTACACTAAAAGGAAATCTTATTTGTTCAATAATTGGTGTACTTTAGTCAAACCACTAAATCAATCTAGCTATAATAAAGTAACTCATAGCAACTTTCCAGTGTATTCTTTCCACAAAAGAAGAGTCTGTACAAAATAACAAAGAAGATAGTACAAACCCACCAGAGCAAGAGCTTCAACAAGAACAACAAGTGAGGCATTATTCTTGCTCATGTTTTTAACAACATTAGTGAACATCAAAATACTCTATAAAACCTGCAGAATGACAAGAAACATTATAATCCATGAACTATTTGTCTATGTTGACTGTGTAGTACATCACAGTAGTAAAAAGAGTAGTACCTCAAACAAAGCTCACCTTGCACTAGGATCCTTAATGGTAAAGACGTATTGAAGAGCTCTACTTGCCTTAACCTGAAATAATAACCAAATTTATTTTTAAAATAAATGAATGTGCAGAAAAATTGCATCCAAGTTGAACAACAGGTATACACATTTCTTTGAACAACACAGCAAACTCGATGATGGATGTGACATAATTCAGTTTAATAAACAAGATAATTACAATAATGTGTTATGTCAGGGCCACACAAGCGTTGAGTAAAACTACCACCTAGACTACATGTTCTGTTTCGTCACACAAAATAAAAAGAAAACATAATGTTCCAACAACAGCAACTCAGCTCCACTAGCTTTTAGTTGAGAAAATTATATGATTTTGTTTCTTACTTAGTATTCACATCAAAGATTATGTGATATGCATTTGTGGCTTGTGAAATGCGGCTTAGCATTATAATTTTTCTTGGCAAAACCCCAGGTAGATGCTTCATAATTTACATCACATTTGCATACTGCAATACAGAGATTCAAACGTTTATGATAAAAAATCACAAAAAGAGACATGCATCTAATTACGTTTCTGACTACAGTCCATCAATATTCACAACATCTGGGTACAAGCTATAAAGTCATAGAGGCATAGAGCAGCCTTCTTTCTGACTACAGGCTGGCAGCTACTTGAAATATGATGGGATGTTTCATTAGTTCAGTCGCTAAAGTCAGAAGATAGGGAAAGATGAGTCAAATACTATCCACTCATGAGAAGTTTTTGGGCACACCAATTAACAATGCATGTTACCATAGAAATGGGGGAACGTTTTGTGTTAAACTAGCAGTAAACATGAGTGAAAAAAATTAGAAGCCACATGATCTAATTCAGATCTAGTGTCTGTATAGAACATCAGCCATAGGAAATTGAGAATGACAAGTAAGGCACAGAAGGGAATGAAACTCACCCTGCGTATCTGCCGTCGTGCACATGTAGCGCAGCTGCCCTGGTCCTTGACCTTGGCGACCATGCTGTTCTGCCTCTAACACGATGGTCGCGGTCTAGCCCATTGGCCGCGAGCGCATCGAGCTAGGGCGCACCATCCACGAGGCAAATAGGGCGCGAAGTTGCATGGTGTGCGACGGAGAGGAGCCGCCGGAGACGCACCAACGATGGATGTGAAGCCGCAGCCGAAGCCCTATCCACAGGATTGGGTTTGCGGGCGAGCGCCGGAGACCAGGAGTGGCGGATCCAGACGGACCGGAGGTTGGACAGGCCGTAGACCAGCCCGTGAGTGTGGTGCGCGGTGGCGGACGTCTCCGGAATCTGCGGGCGCTGGCCACGGCATGAGTGGTCTCACGAGAGAGAGATAGGTTGCCAGAGGGATGGATGGGTGCGGGTGAGGCGGATCTGGCAGTTGCCGGAGATGCAAGGTGAGAGGAGGGGAGTGGGAGGGCCGGCGACAATCTGTGGGAGGAGGTAGGAAAAGAGGTGGTGGGTGGTCGGTGGCGGCTAGGAGAATGGAGAGGGGATGTGATGGAGGGGCAGAGAGAAGTGGGCTGAGGAGGAGGGTTCTAGGGTTAGCTTTTTATACCGGGAACAGTTACACGGGCTTTAGCGGGCTTATGCGGGCTTCTAGGGCTGTAGCAAGACGTCCATGACAGTTTCTGAAGACTTCACCGGAAATCCGTCATGGATTAACAGGTTTCTTGTAGTGTGGCCTGAATATTCTGTATGCAGAGACGCTGAAAGGGATGGGCATTCCGATGTCCAGACTCAGTGAAAGCAGTATGAGTTTCCATGGAGTCATTCCAGGCAAGAAGGCTGAATCACTCGGCCAGATTGCTCTTGACGTGGTTTTCGGTGATTCCAAGAATTACCGCAAAGAAAAGTTGACATTTGAAGCTGTGGATTTCCAGAGTGCTTATCACGCTATTTTGGGTAGGCTGGCTTATGCACGTTTCATGGCTCGACCATGCTATGTGTACCTCAAATTGAAGATGCCTGGTCCCAAAGGTGTGATCACTGGCAATCAAAAGAAGGCAGAAGAGTGCTTCCAGAAGGGCTCGAGGATCGCCGATGCGCAGATGGCAGTAGTGGAATTGCAGGAGTATCAGAAAAATGCAGATCCGAGTGATTTGCTACGAGCTAAGAAGCCTGCAACGGATTCAGCATTTCAGTCGTCCGGTGAGATGAAACCGATTCATATCCACCCGACCGATCCCAATGCTGCTCCACCCACATTTCAACAACACTCGACTCCAAATAGGAAGAAGCGCTCATCCAGTTCCTCCGCGAGAACTGGGACATCTTTGGATGGAAACCTTCTGACATGCCAGGTGTTCCCAGGGGACTAGCTGAGCATCATTTGTGAGTCGACCCAAAGCGTTCAAGGAACATCTTCGACGGTCCACCATACAGAAGAGAAAAGCAATCGGTGAAGAAGTGGCTCGGCTCCTGGCAGCTGAGTTTATTCGAGAGATTTACCACTCTGAGTGGTTAGCTAATGTTGTCTTGGTCCCTAAGAAGGACGATTCACTTCGCATGTGCATCGACTTCAAGCATATCAATCGGGCCTGCCCGAAGGATCACTTTCCTCTCCCCCGCATCGATCAAATAGTCGACTCGACTGCGGGTTGTGAGCATTTGTCCTTTTTGGACGCCTTTTCCGGGTATCATCAGATCCGTTTGTATGGACCCGATGAAATTAGGACAACTTTCATCACCCCATTCGGGTGCTTCTGTTATGTCACTATGCCATTCGGTCTGAAGAACGCTAGAGCCACTTTCATGCGGATGATCCAGAAGTGTTTACTCACTCAAATCAGTCAGAATGTGGAAGCGTACATGGACGACATTGTGGTCAAGTCATGTAAAGGTTCCGACCTACTGGCTGACCTTGCTGAAACCTTTGCCAACCTCAGAAGGTATGATATCAAGCTTAATCCATCAAAGTGCACATTCAGAGTTCCAGGAGGAAAGTTACTCAGTTTTGACATTTCCGAACGAGGGATCGACGCTAAACCCGAGAAAGTTGCTGCCATACTCCGAATGAAAAGCCCCATGTGTGTGCATGATGTCCAGAAGCTTACTGGTTGTTTGGCCGCCCTAAGTCGATTCATTTCCAGACTCAGTGAGAACGCACTGCCTCTCTACCGACTGATGAAGAAGTCAGATAAGTTTGAGTGGACTCCCGAAGCTGATGCAGCATTTGCAGAGCTAAAAGCCCTGCTTTCCACCTAGCCGGTGCTTGCTACTCCAATCAGCAAAGAGCCTTTACTGCTTTATATAGCAGCCACTGGACAAGTCGTCAGTACAGTACTTACGGTCGAGCGGGAAGAAGAGGGAAAAGCATATAAAGTTCAGCGCTCAGTTTATTATGTTTCTGAAGTTCTGACTCCGTCGAAACAGAGATATCCGCACTATCAGAAGCTTGTTTATGGGATTTAGATGACCACGAAGAAGGTTGCACACTATTTCTCTGACCACTCTATTACAGTCGTCAGCGATGCTCCATTGTCAGAAATTTTGCACAACAGAGATGCAACTGGTCGAGTGGCAAAATGGGCGATTGAACTCCTTCCCTTAGATATCAAGTTTGAGGCAAAGAAAGCTATGAAGTCCCAAGCAATAGCTGATTTCCTCGCCGAGTGGATCGAACAGCAACTGCCGACTCAAGTTCACTCGGAGCACCGGACCATGTTCTTTGACGGTTCCAAGATGCTGACTAGTTCCGGTGCCGGGGTGGTACTGGTATCCCCCCGAGGAGACAAGCTTAGATATGTACTCCAGATTCACTTTGATTCCTCCAATAACGAAGCAGAATATGAAGCACTCTTATATGGGTTGCGCACGGCCATTTCACCCGGCGTCCGTCGCCTCATGGTCTATGGCGACTCAGATTTGGTGGTCAATCAAGTGATGAAAGAGTGGGACATCAGAAGCCCAACCATGACTGGCTATTGCAATGCAGTGAGAAAGTTGGAAAAGAAGTTTGAGGGGTTAGAGCTCCATCATATACCCCGACTGAAAAATCAAGCAACCGATGATTTGGTGAAGATAGGTTCCAAGAGAGAAGCCATTCCCAGCAATGTGTTTCTAGAACACATTCACACACCGTCAGTTCAAGAAGATCCATCTACAGAAGAGCCTCCGCAACCAAAGAGCGCCACAGATCCGACTGAAGTCGAGATCCCAGCTATGGTCGACCAAATCACGGAGGTTCTGGTCATAACTCCCGACTGGACAGTACCTTACATCACGTACATCCTTAGGAAGGAACTCCCAGAGGATGAAGAAGAGGCTCGACAGATCGTCCGTCGATCCAAAGCCTTTACGGTGATAAAGGGACAGTTGTTTAGAGAAAGTGCGACTGGAGTCGGTCAGAAATGCATAACGCCAGAAGAAGGTCGAATGATCCTCAATGACATCCACTCGGGGACCTGTGGTCACCATGCGTCCTCTCAGGCCATAGTGGCTAAAGCATACCGAGCCGGGTTTTATTGGCCACGAGCAAATGAGATGGCGAAAGATATAGTCGACAGATGTGAAGGCTGCTAGTTTTACTCTGATATGTCTCACAAGCCAGCGTCAGCTCTAAAGACCATTCCCCTTGTCTGGCCCTTTGCTGTTTGGGGATTGGATATGATTGGACCACTAAGAACTGGTAGAAGTGGCTTCACTCATGTGCTGGTGGCAGTCGACGAGTTTACCAAATGGATTGAAGCTAAACCGATCAAGAACCTTGAAGCCATCACCGCTGTCAGTTTCATCAGAGAATTGACATTCAGATATGGAGTTCCACATAGCATCATCACTGACAACGGGTCGAACTTCGATTCTGATGAGTTTAGAGCTTTCTGTGCTTCTCAAGGCACACGAGCCGACTATGCTTCAGTCGCTCACCCGCAGTCGAATGGACAAGCAGAAAGAGCGAATGGCCTAATTCTCAAGGGACTGAAACCTCGACTGATGTGTGATCTCAAACACGCAGCAGGCGCCTAGGTCGATGAACTTCCATCAGTACTTTGGGGTTTGAGGACAACTCCCAATCGGTCGACCGGACGAACTCCTTTCTTTTTGGTCTATGGAGCCGAAGCTGTTCTGCCAAGTGACCTGCTCCACAACGCACTCCGAGTCGAGCTCTTCTCTGAAGAGGAAGCAGAACAGGCCCGACAGGATTCATTCGACCTCTTAGAGGAGGAAAGAGAGATGGCCTTGATCCGTTCGACCATTTATCACCAAGACTTGCGTCGATTCCATGCCAGAAACGTGAAGGGTCGAGCCTTTCAAGAGGGAGACCTGGTTCTTCGAGTGGATCAACAGAAGCCACACAAGCTTGCTCCTGCTTGGGAAGGCCCCTTCATTATCACCAGAGTTCTTCACAATGGAGCATACCATCTTTACAATGTCGAGCATCAGAAAGACGAGCCACGAGCTTGGAACGCGGATCTGCTCCGCCCCTTTTATACCTAAGTACTCACTCGGATGAGATGTAATAAGAAATTCCTCTGTAGTTTATTTATCAAAGACAAGAGTGTTATAATTTTCCCAATGATTGTTGTTGCTTTTGTTTACGTGTGAAATCCCCCAGTGGGTGACTTAGCTGGGAATCCGTTTTGCCTAAGTTTGAAAAAATCCTACCGAGTGGTGAGCAAGCCTCCCACTCGGGGGCTTAGCGGCAGTCCAAATACTCGCCTAAGTTTAAAAAATCCTACCGAGGGGTGAGCAAGCCTCTCACTCGGGGGCTTAGCTGCAGTCCAAGTACTCGACTAAGTTTAAAAAATCCTACCGAGTGGTGAGCAATCCTCTCACTCGGGGGCTTAGCTGCAGTCCAAGTACTCGCCTAAGTTTGAAAAATCCTACCGAGTGGAGAGCAATCCTCCCACTCGGGGGCTTAGCTGCAGTCCAGTACTCGCCTAAGTTTGAAAAATCCTACCGAGTGGAGAGCAATCCTACACTCGGGGGCTTAGCTACAGTCCAAGTACTCGCCTAAGTTTGAAAAATCCTACCGAGCGGTGAGTAATCCTCCCACTCGGGGGCTTAGCTGCAGTCCAAGTACTCGCCTAAGTTTGAAAAATCCTACCGAGTGGAGAGCAATCCTCCCACTCGAGGGCTTAGCTGCAGTCCAAGTACTCGCCTAAGTTTGAAAAATCCTACCGAGTGCAGAGCAATCCTCCCACTCGGGGGCTTAGCTGCAATCCAAGTACTCGCCTAAGTTTGTAAAATCCTACTGAGTGGAGAGCAACCCTCCCACTCAGAGGCTTAGCTGCAGTCTAGTACTCGCCTAAGTTTGAAAAACATCCCGATCCGCAAGGACGACGAGGTGCAGGTCGACTGCAACCTTCCCCTTCGGAGCTACGCCACAAATATGATGTGCGCTCCATCCCTATCCGCAAGGACGACGAGGTGCAGGTCGACTGCAATGCGCACCCCATCTCTACCCGCAAGGACGATGAAGAGCAGGTCGACTGAAATCACTACCTCAGAGCTACATCTCAAACACAAAGATTATTCCGAGTGAAGAACAAATTCCACTCGAAGGCAAACACAAGCATATTCGGAAAGAAACCAAGTTCGGATAAATCCTAAAGTTCCGGACGACTGATCAAAAGTATTCGAGCATCAAGCCGGAAGAAGTTTTACGGTTACACAATCACTCGGCATTTCGAGGCAAATAAAGGTGAAGCTTAATGTTTTTTCGGTCACGCATCAGGAGAAGGACTGCCTGGGTCACAGAAACTGTCAAGGTCGATGATGTCTGCAATGCGAGTGGCGGCGGCAAGGAAGGTGTCCATGAAAGACTGGAAAGTGTGCCTCTTCATGTTAGCAACCTTGAGCTCCGCCAGCTTGTTTTCTTTGACATCCTTGCAGTGCACTCGGACCAGAGACAAGGCGACGTCAGCACCATAGCAAGCGGATGACTTCTTCCATTCTTGCACGCGCTCATGGATTTGATTCAGCCGAGCCATCAGGGACTCGAGATCTTGAGGTAGCTCCGCCAGAGGCCAAAGTTCAGCATCAACCGAGTCATTACAGCTTTCAGACGAGCCAGATAAGCAACCGCGCTGTCCATACGAGACTCCAACCGCAACATGTTCATCGCAACATCGTCCTTGACTGGGCAGTGGATAGGATCAAGACCCGTCTCAACCCTCCCAGTTTCTGCTTCAAAGTCTTGGCAAAGTTCTGCACAGTCGAGTGAATGATGAGTCGACAGTACAATTAGACTTGTCAGTCGACAGAAGACAGATTAGTCAAGTACCTTCAAGTTTCAAGACCAGCTTTGCAGCAAGTTGACCCAGATGAGACTCAAACTCTATTCTTGGCCTTGAGACTTCCCAATTTGTCGGTCAGTTTCTCCTTGTCCTTCTTCAGTCGCTCGACCTCCCGATTGGCGTCAGAAACAACAGTCTTCAACTTGGAATTTTCTTCTTCTAACTTGCCGACTGAAGCAAGCTTCTTGTCAGCAAGCGTTGTCTTCTCGCGCGCCTCCTTCTGCGCCGCAGCTAGATCCAGATCCTTCTTCTCCAAAGCTTGCTTCATTTTCTCTAAAGAAATAACATTCTTCAGACGGGCTTGGAGTTGGCGGTTTTCACTACATACATCTGCTTGAGTGGAGTCACTCGGTTCAAAAAAATGGAAAGGAAAAGTGCCAGTAGTGGGATAAACAGTCGGCGATTGATTACCTCCCATGGCAGCTACTTCGTCACGAGCGCTCTTGAGATTCTTCTTGGCCAATTCCAGATCAAGGTTGAGGCTGATTTTCTGTTTGTTCATTGCAGAAAGCTGAGCCCCAAGATCACAAGATTTCTGCAGTCACAAGCCATATCAGTCGACAGATATTAAAAGACATCACAATGTTAGTGAGGGAGTCCTGGATTAGGGGGTGTCCGGATAGCCGGACTATAACCCTTGGCCGGACTCTTGGACTATGAAGATACAAGATTGAAGACTTCGTCCCGTGTCCGGATGGGACTGTCCTTGGTGTGGAAGGAAATCTTGGCAATACGGATATGTAGATCTCCTCCCATTGTAACAGACTCTGTGTAACCCTAGCCCTCTCCGTTGTCTATATAAACCGGAGGTTTTAGTCCATAGGATGAACAACAATCATACCATAGCCTAGCTTCTAGGGTTTAGCCTCTTTGATCTCGTGGTAGATCCACTCTTATACTACCCATATCATCAATATTAATCAAGCAGGAGTAGGGTTTTACCTCCATCGAGAGGGCCCGAACCTGGGTAAAAACATTGTGTCCCTTGTCTCCTGTTACCATCCGCCTAGACGCATAGTTCGAGACCCCCTACCCGAGATCCGCCAGTTTTGACACCAACATTGGTGCTTTCATTGAGAGTTCCTCTGTGTCGTCATCTTTAGGCCCGATGGCTCCTCTGATCATCAACAGCGATGCGGTCCAGGGTGAGACTTTTCTTCCGGACAGATCTTCCTATTCGGCGGCTTTGCACCGCGGGCCAATTCGCTTGGCCATCTGGAGCAGATTGAAAGCTACGCCCCTAGCCATCAGGTCAGATTTGGAAGTTTGAACTACACGGCTAACATCCATGGAGACTTGATCTTCGACGGATTCGAGCCACAGCCGAGCGCGCCGCACTGTCACGATGGGCATGATTTAGCTCTGCCGCCGAACAGTGCCCTGGAGGCCGCACCCGTATCCGCTTCGACCCTTAGCTCGGATCCAACCGCGCCGATCGAGGACGGGTGGCTACACCCCGCCGCGGGGGCTGCAGTCTCAATGGCAATCGAGCCGAACACTGGCCTTATCCTCTGCGAAGCCCGTGACTCCAGGGTGCCGGACTCTTCTCCGGACTCTGAACCCTCCGCGCCCCTGCCAATCGAATCCGATTGGGCACCGATCGTGGAATTCACCGCCGCGGATATCTTTCAGCACTCGCCCTTCGGTGACATTCTGAATTCACTAAGGTCTCTCTCTTTGTCAGGAGAGTCCTGGCCGGATTATGACCGGCAGGATTGGGATGCGGACGACAAAGAAATTCGATGCCCACCCACCACCCACTTTGTAGCCACTGTCGATGATTTAACCGACATGCTAGACTTCGACTCCGAAGACATCGACGGTATGGACGATGATGTAGCAGACTAACAGGAACCAACACCTATAGGGCACTGGAAAGCCACCTCGTCATACGACATATATATGCTGGATACACCCAAAGAAGGCAATGGCGACGGAACAGCAGGGGATGACCCCTCCAAGAGGCAACCTAAGCGCCGGCGTCAGCGGCGCCGCTCTAAGTCCCGCCAAAGCAAAAACGGTGATACTGGCACGGGAGATAATAACACCCCAGATAGTGCCGAAGACAACTCCCTCCAGCAAGATTCAGCGCAGGAGGATGGAGAAGCCAGCCCCCCTGAGAGAGCAGCAGACAGGGAGGAAGAGGATGATAATTACATGCCCCTCCAAAGACGAGGCAAGCCTCGGCGACGACGAATTTGTCGTGCCTGAGGATCCCGTCGAACAAGAGCGCTTTAAGCGCAGGCTTAAGGCCACGGCGAGTAGCCTTTAGAAAAAACAACAACATCTTAGAGCTGATCAAGATTTGCTAGCCGACAGATGGACTGAAGTCCTTGCGGCCGAGGAATACGAACTCGAATGCCCCTCCAAGAGCTACCCAAAGCACAGGTTGCTACCCCGATTAGAGGAGGAAGCACTTAAACCTACATCACCAGTGCATGATGCGGCTGACCGGCCACCTCGCGGCCGCGACAGAGAGGCCTCTCGGCCCTCCACTCAAGCCGCACCCCGGCGTCGCTCAAAAAATACGAAGGCACGGGGAAATGCGCTAGACCGGCGAGACATGTTGGAGGACAAGGCAAGGCAAACAAGATCAATCTACGGATCGCGCGGGCGCCCCATGAAACGAGACGATAACCGTCACGCCGGATACAGTAAATCCGGCCGGGCCGAACACAGCAGACAAAGCTCATTTGAGCTACGTCGTGATATAGCCCAGTACAGAGGTGCCGCATACCCACTATGCTTCACAGATGAAGTAATGGATCATCAAATCCCAGAGGGTTTCAAACCTGTAAACATTGAATCATACGATGGCACAATAGATCCTGCGGTATGGATCGAGGACTATCTCCTTCATATCCATATGGCCCGTGGCGATGATCTACACACCATCAAATACCTCCCACTCAAGCTTAAAGGACCAGCTCGGCATTGGCTTAACAGCTTGCCAGCAGAATCAATTGGTTGTTGGGAGGACCTGGAAGCTGCATTCCTCGACAATTTCCAGGGCACCTATGTGTGACCACCAGATGCCGATGACCTGAGCCACATAATTCAACAGCCAGGAGAATCTGCCAGACAATTCTGGACACGGTTCCTAACCAAGAAAAATCAAATCGTCGACTGTCCGGACGCAGAGGCCCTAGCAGCCTTCAAGCATAACATCCGTGACGAGTGGCTTGCCCGGCACCTAGGACAGGAAAAGCCGAAATCTATGGCAGCTCTCACAACACTAATGACCCGCTTTTGCGCGGGAGAAGACAGCTGGCTGGCTCGTAGCAATAACATGACCAAGAGCCCTGGTAATTCGGATACCAAGGACAGCAATGGCAGGTCGCGTCGCGACAAGCACAAGCACCGCATTAACAACGACAATGCTGAAGATACGGCAGTTAATGCCGGATTCAGAGGCTCTAAACCCGGTCAGCGGAAAAAGCCATTCAAAAGAAATACTCTGGGCCCATCCAGTTTGGACCGTATACTCGATCGCTCATGCCAGATACATGGCACCCCCGAAAAACCAGCCAATCACACCAACAGGGATTGTTGGGTGTTCAAGCAGGCCGGCAAGTTAAATGCCGAAAACAGAGACAAGGGGCTACATACCGACGACGAGGAGGAGCCCCGGCCACCGAACAATAGTGGAAAGAAGGGGTTCCCCCCACAAGTGCGGACGGTGAACATGATATACGCAACCCACATCCCCAAGAGGGAGCGGAAGCGTGCGCTCAGGGACGTATACATGTTGGAGCCAATCGCCCCAAAGTTCAACCCATGGTCCTCCTGCCCGATCACTTTTGATCAAAGGGACCACCCCACTAGCATCCGCCATGGCAGATTCGCCGCATTGGTTCTAGACCCTATCATTGACGGATTTCACCTCACTCGAGTCCTTATGGACGGCGGCAGCAGCCTGAACCTGCTTTATCAGGATACAGTGCAGAAAATGGGCATAGATCCCTCAAGGATTAAACCCACAAAAACGACCTTTAAAGGCGTCATACCAGGTGTAGAGGCCAACTGTACAGGCTCAGTTACACTTGAAGTGGTCTTCGGATCCCCGAATAATTTCCAAAGCGAGGAGTTAATCTTCGACATAGTCCCATTCCATAGTGGCTATCACGCACTGCTCGGACGAACCGCATTTGCAAAATTCAATGCGGTGCCACACTATGCATACCTCAAGCTCAAGATGCCAGGCCCTCGAGGAGTCATTACGGTCAACGGAAACACCGAACGCTCTCTCTGAATGGAGCAACATACGGCGGCCCTCGCAGCGGAAGTACAAAGCATCATCTCAAGGAAATTCTCCAGTCCGGCTATTAAACGTCTGGACACCGTCAAGTGCGCCCGGAGTAACCTACAATAAGACCTCCTGGCACGTTCCGAGCAAGCGTAGCAATGCGGCCCCAACTCCAGCCCTCGCGAAATGGCGAAATTACGCGTACATAATTATGCTCTAAAAATACCATGGGCACAGGGGGAGGGGCATCATCATGGCACGCTCGAAACGCAGCTTAACCGCACTAGGGGCTGCCGATTTTATCATTTTTTCTTACTTTCAGGACTCCACTCTCCAGAGGACCGGGTCGGCAGTACAATTGCCGCACAAACGATACAACAACCAGGGAAGTAGAAAGCTACTCCGCACTATGGAAATCCCAGGTGGTCTCTATAACGAGCAGTATACCTGTTTCACATGCCATTCCGCAGCCTGCCCCTGGAGGGGACATGTTAAATAGTCCCATCTCATGCTTACCGCACTATTTGTATCATTATGCTTTTGCAGCAGCCGTTTAAAATAAACAATGCTTAGCTTCAGCTTATTATTGCATTATCTATTCATTCCTTTTTTCATATACATGTTCAGTTATGACATTTAGCACCCGTACACTTTGGTACGGTCAATACGCCAGGGGCTCAAGCACCCCATAATATGGCGTGAAAAGTCTGAACACTTTCACAAGTGTGGCCCTCCAAACTTATAACATTATATGCATCAGCTCCGAATCATGTCTTTGGTCAATAGTTGGGTTTGCCCGGCTCCCATGTTTTGGTACCTTACGTTCCGCTATATCGGCTAAGGTAGCGCTGGGAGAACTACTGCGATTGTGCCCCGGTTGAGCTGGGCTAAGCACCTCAATAGAGAAAGCTAAAACTGACTGTCATGATAGGACGAGAGCTGGTCGCTGTTCGAGAGGTTTCGAGTCCCTAAAGACTTATGCCGCTTAGAGCGAGGAGTCGGCTTTGTCCGGCCTAGGCGTGTATAGCACCCCGAACTCGGTCTTCCGAGCAGTAGGGGCTTCGCCGAAATTTAAAATTATAGAATTCTCTGGCCAAGTGAGAGTGATAACGCATTATAGTCCGATTGCCTTGTTCATTGTGCTGGGCACCTCCCTCGAAGGACACAAGAATGGGAAAAAGAGTGCTCAGATTTATCCCGAACACCCCAGCACTCATGGCATGGGGGCTGAAGCCAACGACTCGCCATCTCTCAGACTTAATAAACGGCCGCATAGAAGGTAATATTTTAAATTAAAACAAGCGTTGCATAGCGCATATGAACAAGTTTTCAGCGCACAGGATAAAACGAACAAGTTTCACTCAAATATTACATCTTTAGAACATTCGTCCGCCACAAGGCGGGCGCCCTTCAGGATGCCCTCATAATACATCTCGGGGTGGCGATGCTCCTTGCCCTGCGGTGGCCCGTCCTTCACAAGCTTCTCCGCATCCATCTTGCCCCAGTGCACCTTAGCGCGGGCAAGCGCCCTATGGGCACCCTCGATGCAGACGGAGCGCTTGATAACTTCAAACCGTGGACAGGCATCCACCAGCCGCCTCACCAGCCCGAAGTAGCTCCCAGGCATGGCCTCCTCAGGCCATAGCCAGACTATGAGACCCTTCATGGCCTGCTCGACCACCTTATGGAGCTCGACCAGCTGCTTCACCTGGTCGCTCAAGGGAACAGGGTGTCCGGCCTCAGCATACTGAGACTGGAACACCTTCTCCGTCGAGCTCCCTTCCTCGGCCCGGTAGTAGGCGGCGGCATCTGACACGCTGTGGGGCAAATCCGCGAACGCTCCTGGAGAGCTCCGGACTCGGGTAAGTAAGAAGTAATTCACTTTCACATGCTTGCTTTCCATAATGAATGCCTTACCCGCCACTATCTTCTTCATCGCTTCAATTTCCTGGAGGGCTTTTTGGGCTTCGGCCTTGGCAGCCTTGGCGCTATCGAGGGCTGCCGCGAGCTCGGACTCTCGTGTCTTCGAGTCAAGCTCCAAACTCTCGTATTTCTTCACGAGAGCCTGGAGCTCTTTCTGCACCTCCTGCACCCACACCTCTTGCTTTCCTCGCTCGGTGAGCTCTGCGGCCGCTTTGTCTTCAGCCTCGGACAGCGCTTGCTTCAGGGTTGCCACCTCGGTTGTGGCCCCTGCAATAGTAACAACCGATCCTGTCATTTTTCGCAACTGCATCTTTTATACACTTACACAAGGCATTACGTACCTTGGCTCTCCTCGAGCTTCTTCTTGGCAAGACCTAGCTCTTGCTCGGACTGCTCGAGGTTCTACTTCAGCACATCCACCTCCGCAGTTAGTGCAACAGAGGTCAGCAGCGAAGCCTGCATACGCATATCGACATAATTATGTTAGACTCCTGCGAAGATTGTTAGATCCTCTGTTCGGCTTTTCCTCGTGAACGCCAAACAGAGCATCAGGGGCTACTGTCTATGCGGTAATATTTTCATATATTTTCTACATACCTCAAAGCCTGTTAGCAGGCTGGCACAGGCTTCAGTCAGCCCGCTCTTGGCGGACTGAACCTTCTGGATCACCGCACTCATAATAGTGCGGTGCTCCTAGTCGATGGAGGCGCTGTTAAGCACCTCCAGCAAATTATCCGGTGCCCCCGGTTGGACGGAGGTCACCGGCGTAATAGGCTTGCCCTTCTTACTAGGGGGCCGCCTGCCGAACTCCGGAACCATTGAAGGTTCCGGTGCAGTGTCCGGCCCAGGGCCGGACTTGGAGCCCTTGGGGGTTTTGTCTCCTTTGCGCCTGGAGTCTGGGAGGTCGCCTTGCAGCGCCTCCAGGACCACCTCCTCCTGGCTTGGAACCTTTTGGGACAACACCTCGGCGTCGTCCGTAGGGCGGGGGGAGTTTGCAGTCGGAAGTGAAAGACTATTCACGTCCGACGAATCCAGGGAGCCGCTCGACGACACGTCGAGCCGATCTTTGGGCGAACTGCATAATTATATTCGGCGTCAGGAGAAGCTGTGCAATAAAGGAATGCCATGAGTCATTCTGGTATCCGAATACTTACGATTTTGCCAGGGGCTTGGCCCTGAGCGGCCACTCCTCTTCGCCGTCGTCGGCGTTGGTGGAGTGGTCCGTAGGAAGGGTCCTCCCTTTCTTGGACCCTCCGGCCTCCCCAGTTGGGGCAGCCTTCCTTTTCTTCTCTCCCCCTGCTGGGGAAGAAACTTCTCTTTCCTCCTCCTCATCTTCGTGCGAGGAATCTGCCTCAGAGTCATCGGACGACGAGTCCGACTCCATCGGGCGTCGGGAACTCTTCCGGGTTCCCGTGGCCTTCTTCTTGGCCTTCTTCTCCGGCACCACATAGGGGTCTGGAACCAGCAGCTCTGCCAAGCGGGCGTCCAATGGGTCTTCGGGCAAAGGAGCCGGAAAGTTGATCTGTTCGGCCATCCTCTGCCAGTCCTGTCAAAGGCATGGGGGCTTAGATCCTGTATAGAGTCAAACTATGAAAGACAAATATCCTGTAAAAGGTAAAAACAGCTTACCGCGCTGGCTTGATGCTGCACGCTGAATCCGCGATCCTCGGTAGAGGATGCGGGAGCCTCGGCGCCCTTGAATAGCACCTTCCAGACATCTTCGTATGTTGTGTCGAAGAGCCGGCTCAGAGTTCGGTGCTGGGACGGGTTGAACTCCCACAAGCTGAAAGCCCGTTGTTGGCATGGGAGGATCCGGCGGATGAGCATGACCTGGACTACATTGACAAGTTTGAGCTTCTTACTCACCAGGTTTTGGACGCATGTTTGGAGTCCGGTCAGCTCTCCTTTTTTACCCCATGGCAGGCCCTTCTCTTTCCAGGAGGTGAGCCACGTAGGGATTCCGGATCGAAACTCGGGGGCTGTGACCCATGCAGGGTTGCGCGGCTCGGTGATGTAGAACCACCCCGATTGCCACCCCTTTATGGTCTCCACGAAGGAGCCCTTGAGCCATAGGACGTTGGGCATCTTGCCCACCATGGCGTCTCCGCACTCCGCCTGGCGGCCGCCCACTACCTTCGGCTTGACATTGAAGGTCTTCAGCCATAAGCTGAAGTGGGGCTGGATGCAGAGGAAGGCCTCACACACGACGATGAACGCCGAGATGTTGAGGATGAAGTTCGGGGCCAGATCGTGGAAGTCCAGGCCATAGTAGAACATGAGCCCCCGGACAAATGGGTGGAGAGGGAAGCCTAATCCATGGAGGAAATGGGTGAGGAACACCACCCTCTCATGGGGCCTGGGGGTGGGGATGAGCTGCCCCTCGTCTGGGAGCCGGTGCGCGATGTCATCAGACAAGTATCCGGCTTTCCTCAGCTTCTTGATGTGTCCCTCCGTGATGGAGGAGACCATCCACTTGCCTCCCGCTCTGGACATGACTGGAGAAGGTTGAGGTGGGGAATGCAGACTTGGGCGCTAGAGTTCGAGTGCACGAAAATGGATGAGCAAAGGAGGAAGAAGGCGTGGATGGAAAAGGTGGATCCTTATCCCCTTATATGGACGGACGAAACGGCGCGTCCCCACTAGCCTGGTAAAACTCGCTTATCTCCCAAGCACCATAATCAATGGTGCGGTTGGGCTACCATGCCCGCATTGTGAGAATCCCGGGATAAGGGGACACGATCTCTGCTTTGAAAAGACGTGCCAAGGAAACCGCCTCGCTAAACGCGCTGAGGTGGGACAGTAAAAACGATTCGAATAAAGGCTTGGCCGTGGTGTGATGTCACGCTATGGAATGCGTCAGCATATTAGATTTGTGTAAATACTATTCTCTCTATGGCAGTGTGTGGAACTTATTTTGCAGAGCCGGACACTATCCTTGTGTTCAAAATCTTCTATGAAGTATTCGGAGGAGGAACCCGCCTTGCAATGCCGAAGACAATCTGCGCGCCGGACTCATCGTCATTGAAGCCTGGTTCAGGGGCTACTGAGGGAGTCCTGGATTAGGGGGTGTCCGGATAGCCGGACTATAACCCTTGGCCGGACTCCTGGACTATGAAGATACAAGATTGAAGACTTTGTCCCATGTCCGAATGGGACTTTCCTTGGCGTGGAAGGAAAGCTTGGCAATACGGATATGTAGATCTCCTCCCATTGTAACCGACTCTGTGTAACCCTAGCCCTCTCTGCTGTCTATATAAACCGGAGGGTTTTAGTCCATAGGACGAACAACAATCATACCATAGGCTAGCTTCTAGGGTTTAGCCTCTTTGATCTCGTGGTAGATCCACTCTTGTACTACCCATATCATCAATATTAATCAAGCAGGAGTAGGGTTTTACCTCCATCGAGAGGGCCTGAACCTGGGTAAAAACATTGTGTCCCTTGTCTCCTATTACCATCCGCCTAGACGCACAGTTCGGGACCCCCTACCCGAGATCCGCCGGTTTTGACACCGACAGTTAGCTACTCTAAGACTACCACCGAATCAAACATTCAATGGCAGTCTGGGGGACTATACCCAATGGGTGCACTTAGCGTGCCCCCATTGATTTTGCAAAAAAAAGAAGTAAGTTCTCAGACCACAGTCGACTGCCCGCAGTCACCTATGGTCTCGGGGACTACACCCAGTGGGTGCACTCAGCGTGCCCCCACTGGTTTTCGATTCCACTCGACGTGGTCTTCCCAGCTCTAGTCGCAAAAAAACAAAAAAGAGGTGCCTATTCTCAGACCACAGTCGACTGCCCACAGTCAACGATGGTCTCGAGGACTACACCTAGTGGGTGCACTCAGCGTGCCCCCACCAGTGCAAAGATTCAGTTCGAATCGACACAAAGAGACATACAATATCAAAACAGCCACACCCAAGTGGGCGATCAGACAAGAAATACGGTCGATTGAAAGATCAACTAACCAAGACATTGGCTTGCATAGCAGCTCTGGCGTTGAAGGCTACTTGACTAGCCTCATGCACCACTTTCATCTGCTCCAGCACAAGATTCAACTGAAGAAGAGCTTCCTTGGCAGCAGCCGGTGGATCGTCCGGAGTTTGATATGCAGTAAAAAGTGATGAAGGCAGAGCAATCGAAGCAGCTGCCAGATCTGAAGCAGGGAGTTGTATCGGCGCAGCAGAAGTCTGAGCAGCTGATCCGGAGGGGCAGTCAGTCGACAGCGGAACAACAAAGGTGACATTAGTCCGAGCGGGGTCTGTCGTTTGCTCGACCGTCGTCCCGGGCGCCACAGTCGACCAGGGAACCTGGACTTCAGGCACCTTCATGCTCAGTTCCTTGTCCTTCCTTTTCCTCCCCCTGAGCGGTACTTCTTCATCATCATCTGGGAGCACAACAACGTCTCAAGGAACTGCAATGAAGAGAGAAAGCCATAAGGATAACCGACGAACCATTCAGTCGACCAAATGAATTCGAATCGGGCAGACTTACTAGCTTTGGAGGTGACGGCGTCGTCAGCTTCCTCGTTAGCAGGAGTCTTCTCAATATCCATGTCAGTCGCAGCAGAGGTTGGGCTACACAAGTTCATCATCCACTCGGCCAGAATAAGAAAACCGGTCGGAACAGAAAAATTGATTGAAACAAGAAGATACGAGAAGAGTATTTACCCAGAGGCAACAGGGACGTCCATCTTGATCCTAGGCAAGGTCTTCCGAGACTTCGAGGGATTAGCTTTGGGCTGCTTGGTGACCTTTTCAGTCAAATCTGGAGTCGGAGACCGAGCGCGCTTGTGAGATGGAGCACTCGACGCCACAGCTTTGCCGCGCCTGTGCGCGGGGTCTTCACGCTGCTTGGATCGATGTTCAGAGCGAGGCGGTGAGTCGGCTACCTCCTCATCATCCAACTCGTCGCTCTCATCTTCGTCGTCATCAGCTGGAGACTCCCACTCACCGCTCTGCTCGGCACTATCCTCGCCCTCTTGATCCTGCTCCAGGGCTTGTTCACCATTGGGCACCGAATACATCTCCGTGTAGATCTGCAAAACAAGAGACCGATCATAAGTCAGTCGGAACAACAATCAGTCGAAAAATATGTTCGAAAACTCTGTTATGATGACCAGACCTTGTCTGGCAGGTTGCTGTTGCTGAAAGGGTCGACTCTCCTAGCACCCCTGGGATTGTCCTTGTTCCCGGTGATGCTTATCAACCACTCGGCTACAGTCTTGGCCTCCACCTCCTCCGGATGAACCCGAGCGGTGTCACCGGCCCCAGAGTACATCCACATGGAATGGTCACGTGCTTGGAGGGGTTGGATCTGTTGGAAATATGCCCTAGAGGCAATAATAAATTGATTATTATTTTATTTCCTTGTTCATGATAATCGTTTATTATCCATGCTAGAATTGTATTGATAGGAAACCCAGATACATGTGTGGATACATAGACAACACCGTGTCCCTAGTAAGCCTCTAGTTGACTAGATCGTTGATCAATAGATGGTTACGGTTTCCTGACCATGGACATTGGATGTCATTGATAACGGGATCACATCATTAGGAGAATGATGTGATGGACAAGACCCAATCCTAAGCCTAGCACAAGATCATGTAGTTCGTATGCTAAAGCTTTTCTAATGTCAAGTATCATTTCCTTAGACCATGAGATTGTGCAACTCCCAGATACCGTAGGAGTGCTTTGGGTGTGCCAAACGTCACAACGTAACTGGGTGGCTATAAAGGTGCACTACAGGTATCTCCGAAAGTGTCTGTTGGGTTGGCACGAATCGAGACTGGGATTTGTCACTTCGTGTAAACGGAGAGGTATCTCTGGGCCCACTCGGTAGGACATCATCATAATGTGCACAATGTGATCAAGGAGTTGATCACGGGATGATGTGTTACGGAACGAGTAAAGAGACTTGCCGGTAACGGGATTGAACAAGGTATCGGGATACCGACGATCGAATCTCGGGCAAGTATCGTACCGATAGACAAAGGGAATTGTATACGGGATTGATTAAGTCCTTGACATCGTGGTTCATCCGATGAGATCATCGTGGAACATGTGGGAGCCAACATGGGTATCCAGATCCCGCTGTTGGTTATTGACCGGAGAACGTCTCGGTCATGTCTGCATGTCTCCCGAACCCGTAGGGTCTACACACTTAAGGTTCGATGACGCTAGGGTTATAAAGAAAGCTTGTATGTGGTTACCGAATGTTGTTCGGAGTCCCAGATGAGATCCCGGACGTCATGAGGAGTTCCGGAATGGTCCGGAGGTAAAGATTTATATATGGGAAGTCCTGTTTTGGTCACCGGAAGAGTTTCGGGGTTTATCGGTAATGTACCGGGACCACCGGGAGGGTCCCGGGGGTCCACCAAGTGGGGCCACCAACCCTGGAGGCTTGCGTGGGCTAAGAGTGATGAGGGACCAGCCCCTTAGTGGGGTGGTGCGCCTCCCACAAGGGCCCATGGCGCCTAAGAGGTGGAACGGGGGCAAACCCTAAGGGATATGGGCCTTAAGGCCCATATTGGTGCGCCTCCCTCTCCCATCCCCTCTTGGCCGCCCCCTTTGCCCCCCATCTAGGGCTGCCGCCCCCCCTAGGGGTGGGAACCCTAGAGGGGGCGCAGCCCCTCCCCTTCCCCTATATATATGAGGCCTAGGGGGCTGCCCAATATACACGTGATTCGATCTCTCGTTGGTGCAGCCCTACATCTCTCTCTCCCTCCTCTTCTGTGGTGCTTGGCGAAGCCCTGCAGGATTGCCACGCTCCTCCATCACCACCACGCTGTTGTGCTGCTGCTGGATGGAGTCTTCCTCAACCTCTCCCTCTCTCCTTGCTGGATCAAGGCGTGGGAGACGTCACCGGGCTGTACGTGTGTTGAACGCGGAGGTGCCGTCCGTTCAGCACTTGGTCATCAGTGATTTGAATCACGACGAGTACGACTCCATCAACCCCGTTCACTTGAACGCTTCCGCTTAGCGATCTACAAGGGTATGTAGATGCACTCTCCTTCCCCTCGTTGCTAGTCTCTCCATAGATAGATCTTGGTGACACGTAGGAAAATTTTGAATTTCTGCTACGTTCCCCAACAGGATCCGCCGACTGAGGAACACCTCGAGCAGGTCCATGCCAGTGACACCTTGGTTGATCAGCTGGACTACTCTATCAACTAGCATACATGTCTCCGCCTTCTCCGCAGCAGTCAATTTCAAGGATGATGGAGTTTGAACACGGTCGAAAGAAAAAGGAGGAAGCCCGGTCGACTGGCCTGGGGTCGCAATGTCCTGGCAGTAGAACCAGGTCGACTGCCAGCCCCTGACCGACTCCGGAAGAGTCATCGGAGGAAAAGAGCTCCTCTTCCTCTTCTGAATGCCCAGCCCCCAAACATCTGGATAACATGGGTTTTTTCGTCTCTCAAGTTCACTTTCTTCATAGTTTGGGATCTGATGGTAAAGATGTGCTTGAAAAGACCCCAGTGCGGTCGGCACCCCAGGAAGTTCTCACACATGGAGACGAACACGACGAGATATGTGATGGTATTGGGTGTGAAATGGTGGAGTTGGGCACCAAAGAAATTCAGGAAACCATGGAAGAAGGGATGTGGCGGAAGCGAGAAGCCACGGTCGACATGGGTGGCAAGCAGAACACACTCACCCGACCGCGGTTGTGGCTCCGATTCTCCTCCCGGCAAACGCGCGGACTTATGGACGATTAGCCCTAGCTCGGCCATATCATCCAAGTCCTCCTGCCAAAGTGAAGATCGGATCCAGTCGCCCTGGATCCAACCCGACGGCACCCCCGAGCACGATAAAGACCCCCAATTCATCTTCTTGTTCTTCGCCGCTCCCGTCGCCTTCTTCGCACGCTCTAGCGCCGCCATTTTGTCCTTCCCCATGGCGGCAGAGCAGCGGCGTCAAGAATCGATGGGCTGGGCCAAGTGGAGACGCGAGAGGAAGAAGAAGAGATATGGGCGAGCATAGTGCAGAGGCCTCGGACTCAACGCTTTTAAAGACCCGTTTCGGAGTGGCTGACGCGTGGGCCCGAGCGATCCTGTCAAATCCTCCAACAGTCGCGCTCAGGATACGTGGCAAAAAAGGTGGCGCAGAAATCGAAATGACCCATTTAGCTATTCCACTTACCGCGGGACGCTCCGCCTGGCGCGCTTCCACCAAAATTTCCAATCCCGTGAAATCCGGGATCCTTCGCAACCGATCACGCCAAAGATATCATGTCAGAGATATCACTCGACAGCTGTCGTCGTATAAACCAGTCGGCAATTTCTGAATCGATCAAGGCGACTGAAACGAAGCTGAAGTTCTAGCAACTAATATCCACTTGGAGATAAAAACAAGACAAGGCAGGAGCGAAAGCAAGGTCAACTCCATCCTTCTTTTTCACTCAAACCTCGATCCATTCGGGGGCTAATGATGTGGGCATAGACCTGGGGTAGGGTAATAGGCCCGACCTACACGTCCTACCTAAGGTCCCTGTCCCAAGAACAAATAAGTTCAAGAATCAGAAGAAGGGGCGCAGCAAAGGTGTCGAGTGAAGTCCACTCGACCTACCATCCACTCGGAGACCCCACTTATCTAGGTCACTCGACCGCCAAACCACTCAAAAATAAGAAGACCTAAAGCCGCTCTGAGCAGCAATGGTCGGGCATTTATTTAGATATTTAATGGTCATTTGTAGCACTTCAATACAGGCGTTACTTGTAACGCCATCCCTTTATATACATTGAATCCTATGTAACGGAGGGGGGCTGGGGTCCTGGCGCACTCTATATAAGCCACCCCCTCCTCTAGGACAAGGGTTCGCACCCCTGTAACTCACACGCTTATAATCTAGTCGATCGCCTCCGGGCTCCGAGACATAGGGCTATTACTTCCTCCGAGAAGGGCCTGAACTCGTAAAACTTGCGTGTACAACTCCTCCATAGCTAGGATCTTGCTTCTACATTCCTACCCCCTATTCTACTGTCAGACTTAGAACCACGACAGGCCCCGCCCAAATGCTCCCTCATCTTGTTGCGGTGCTCGAGGACCTCGCCGACAGGATCGGCACCATGGTGGAGGGGGAATCTCGCGCGCTCTCTTCATCAACCTTGACGCTGGTCCTTAGCCACCTCCATCTTCGCGACCCTGACGCCGACCTTGACAAGGTACTCAAGCCCATGGATGAGGGGCGCTGCACAGCCGTTGCCGAAGCCGTGAAGGGCCAGGTGGAGGCCTTGCTGAAGAGGTTCCACGCTGTCGACCGTGCGCCTTCGACCGGTGGTGCTGCTGATCCTGTGACTCCGGCAGTCGGCACAGGCGAGGGCAACGTCGTCGTCGAAGGGGCACTCCTTGCGAGTGATGGCGGCTCCCAAGACTGACGAGGGGCTTGCTGGCGGCTCCTTTTCCTGCTTTATCTCTGCAACATGCACCATGCCTTGTGGAGACTTTTAAACTTGTGTTTGGTATTCAAAGATCAGCATGTTTTGTAATATTTGTTTGAGATTCCGCGATTTCCTTTCGCCCGCATGATGTTCTACCTCGGCGAGGCCCGACCCCATGCATACCTCAGCCACCGTTGGGTCGTCCGGATCACCAGGACGAGACCAAGGGGTGAGGGGCTACGTGGCCAAATAGGCTCCTGAGCCGCGATGCTCAGGAGTCCCCCTTGATGTGCAAACGGCTTACGGGAAGGTGATGCGAGAGTAGGCCTTAGTGTTCTATGTCGGCGGGGCCCGACCCCGCGCATACCTCGGTCGCCGTTGGGTCGTCTGGATCACCAAGACGAGGCCAATGGGTGAGGAGCTACGTGGCCAGTTAGGCTCCTGAGACGCAATGCTCAGGAGTCCCCCTTGATGTCCAAACGACCTTCATACCTTGGCTCCGCTCGGGAGGGGCGCGTGACGACCAGGTCCGAGGGACCTGGCAGGGTGGCGCATGCTTGGGCGTGACCTGAGCGTAGCCCTCATGCCCAGCCCCCCCTGACGCGACTCTCCCGAGGGGAAGTTTTGCGACGAGGCTGGACACTGAGCCCGGAGGCTCCCTGAGGTTGCTACGGCCAGGGGGCTGCCCTCGGTTGTTTATCACCAGCGCGGAGCGTAGCGCTTCCGCACTTGCACGGGCATAGCCTCTCCTTGACCGTGTCGATTGCCAGCGCGGAGCATGGTGCTTCCACTGGTGCGTGGGTGAGGGCTCCCTCTGACTGGAGCCCCCAGTGCGTGTACTGATACGTCTCCAACGTATCTATAATTTTTGATTGCTCCATGCTATATTATCTACTGTTTTAGGCAATATTGGGCTTTATTACCCACTTTTATATTATTTTTAGGACTAACCTATTAATCGGAGGCCCATCCCAGATTTGCTGTTTTATGCCTATTTCAGTGTTTCGAAGAAACGGAATATCAAACGGAGTCCAAACAGAAAAATCCTTTTTGGAACGTGATTTTCTTCCCGATTATGACCCAGGGAACTTGGAGTGCACGTCAGAAGATACCGGAGCTGCCCACGAGGGTGGGGGGGGCGCCCCCCTGCCTCGTGGGGCCCCCGTGGCTCCACCGACGTTCTCCTTTCACCCATATATACCGTCGTACCCTAAAACTTCCAGAAGAAGAATAGATCGGAGTTCCGCCGCCGCACACCTCCTGAGCCACAAAAATCAATCGGGACCCTGTTCTGGCACCTTGCCGGAGGGGGAATCCCTCACCGGTGGCCATCTTCATCATCCCGGCACTCTCCATGAAGAGGAGGGAGTAGTTCACCCTCGGGGCTGAGGGTATGTACCAGTAGCTATGTGTTTGATCTCTCTCTCGTGTTCTTGATTTGGCACGATCTTGATGTATCGCGAGCTTTGCTATTATAGTTGGATCTTATGTTTCTTCTCCCTCTCTTCTCTCTTGTAATGGATTGAGTTTTCCCCTTGAAGTAATCTTATCGGATTGAGTCATTAAAGACTAGAGAACACTTGATGTATGTCTTGCCGTGAATATCTGTGGTGACAATGGGATATCATGTGCCACTCGATGTATGTTTTGGTGATCAACTTGCGGGTTCCGCCCATGAACCTATGCATAGGGGTTGGCACACATTTTCGTCGTGATTCTCGGTAGAAACTTTGGGCACTCTATGAGGTTATACGTGTTCGTTTGAATAGATGAATTGAGATTGTGTGATGCATTATCGTATAATCATGCCCACGGATACTTGAGGTGACATTGGAGTATCTAGGTGACATTAGGGTTTTGGTTGATTTGTGTCTTAAGGTGTTATTCTAGTACGAACTCTAGGGCTGTTTGTGACACTTATAGGAATAGCCCAATGGATTGATTGGAAAGAATAACTTTGAGGTGGTTTCGTACCCTACCATAATCTCTTCGTTTGTTCTCCACTACTAGTGACTTTGGAGTGATTCTTTGTTGCATGTTGAGGGATAGTTATGTGATCCAATTATGTTATCATTGTCGAGAGGACTTGCACTAGTGAAAGTATGAACCCTAGGCCTTGTTTCCTATCATTACAATACCGTTTACGCTCACTTTTACCGCTTGCTACGTTGCTGTTTTTATATTTTCAGTTTACAAAAACCTATATCTACCATCCATATTGCACTTGTATCGCCATCTCTTCGCCGAACTAGTGCACCTATACAATTTACCATTGTATTGGGTGTGTTGGGGACACAAGAGACTCTTTACTATTTGGTTGCAGGGTTGCTTGAGAGAGACCATCTTCATCCTACGCCTCCCACGGATTGATAAACCTTAGGTCATCCACTTGAGGGAAATTTGCTACTGTCCTACAAACCTGTGCACTTGCAGGCCCAACAACATCTACAAGAAGAAGGTTGTGTAGTAGACATCAAGCTCTTTTCTGGCGCCGTTGCCGGGGAGGCTAGGTAAGTGAAGGTATATCTTTAGATCTTGCAATTGAATCTTTTTGTTTCTTGTTTTAGCACTAGTCTAGTTTATAAAAGAAAACTATACAAAAATGGAATTGAGTTTGTCTCATACGCTTCACCTTTTTAATATCTTTCGTAAGTATAATGGAAAGGATAATTGTGCTCAAGTGCTAGAAGAAGAAATCTCTAAAATGTTTGGCACAAAATCCTTGGATGATGAGCATGATTGCAATGTTGTTAGTATGAATTCCTTAAATATCCATGATGCTAATGATATGCAAAGCCACAAGCTTGGGGAAGCTATGTTTGATGAAGATGATATTTTTTGTCCCCCAAGCTTTGATGAGCAAATTTACTATGATGAAAGCATGCCTCCTATCTATGATGATTATTGTGATGACACATATGCTTTAAAGAATAATGATAACCATGAAACTTGTCATCTTGATCTTAATTCTCAATCATATGATAGTTATTTTGTTGAGTTTGCTCCCACTATTATTCATGAGAAGAATTTTGCTTGTGTGGAGAGTAATAAAATTTCTATGCAAGTAGATCATGAAAATAATGCTTTAGTTGATGGTTATATTGTTGAATTCATTCATGATGCTACTGAAAATTATTATGAGGGAGGAATATATGCTTGTAGGAATTGCAATAATATCAAGTTTCGTCTCTATGTGCTTAAAATCTTGAAGTTGTGCTTGTTTTACCTTCCTATGCAAGTTGATTCTTGTTCCCATAAGTTTTTTGCTCAAAAAATCCCTATGCATAGGAAGTGGACTAGACTTAAATGTTCTAGTCATATTCTTCATGATGCTCTCTTTATGTTTCAATTCCTATGTTTTATGTGAGCATCATTGAAATCATCATGCCTAGCTAGGGGCGTTAAACGATAGCGCTTGTTGGGAGGCAACCCAATTTTATTTTAGTTTCTTACTTTTTGGTTCTGTTTAGGAATAAATAATCCATCTATCTTCTGTTTAGATGTGGTTTTGTGTTTTAATTAGTGGTTATGCCAAGTAGAAACTTTGGGAAGACTTGGGTGAAGTCTTTATGATCATGCTGTAAAAAAACAGAAACTTTAGCGCTCACAAGATTAGCTAGAACCTTTTACTGGAGAGTGCTATTTAGTTGATTCTTTTTGCAGATGATTACTAGACAAATTACTCAGGTCTACCAATTTATTTTAGAATTTTTTGAGTTTCATAAGTTTGCGTTAGTTACAGATTACTACAGACTGTTCTATTTTTGACAGATTCTGTTCTTCATGTGTTGTTTGCTTATTTTGATGAATCTATGGCTAGTAAAATAGTGTATAAACCATAGAGAAGTTGGAATACAGTAGGTTTAAAACCAATATAAATAAAGAATGAGTTCATTACAGTACCATGAAGTAGTGTTTTGTTTTCTTTGGCTAATGGAGCTTACGAGTTCTTTGTTAAGTTTTGTGTTGTGAAGTTTTCAAGTTTTGGGTAAAGATTTGATGGACTACGGAATAAGGAGTGGCAAGAGCCTAATCTTGGGGATGCCCAAGGCACCCCAAGGTAATATTCAAGGATAATCAAGCGTCTAAGCTTGGGGATGCTCGGGAGGCATCCCCTCTTTCGTCTTTGTTCATCGGTAACTTTACTTGGAGCTATATTTTTATTCACCACATGATATGTGTTTTGCTTGGAGCGTCATGTCATTTTATTTTCTTTAGCTTTTCTTGATGTTTGAATAAAGTACCAAGATCTAAAATTATTAAATGGGAGAGTATTCACATAGTTGTATAATTATTCAACTACTCATTGATCTTCACTTATATCTTTCGGAGTAGTTTGTTGTTTGCTCTAGTGCTTCACTTATATCATTTAGAGCACAATGGTGGTTTTATTTTGAAGAAATAGATGAACTCTCATGCTTCACTTATATTATTTTGAGAGTCTTAAATAGCATGGTAATGTGCTTAAAAATCTTAATATGCTAGGTATTCAAGAATAGTAAAACTTTCTTATGAGTGTGTTGAATGCTATGAGAAGTTTGATGCTTGATAATTGTTTTGAGATATGAAGATGGTAATATTAAAGTCGTGCTAGTTGAGTAGTTGTGAATTTGAGAGATACTTGTGTTAAAGTTCGTGATTCCCATAGCATGCACGTATGGTGAACCGTTATGTGATGAAGTCGGAGCATGGTTTATTTATTGATTGTCTTCCTTATGAGTGGCGGTCGGGGATGAGCGATGGTCTCTTCCTACAAATCTATCCCCCTAGGAGCATGCGCGTAATACTTTGCTTTGATAACTTGTAGATTTTTGCAATAAGTATATGAGTTCTTTATGACTAATGTTGAGTCCATGGATTATACGCACTCTTCCCATTCTTCCACCATTGCTAGCCTCTCTAATACCGCGCACCTTTCGCCGGTATCATACACCCACCATATACCTTCCTCAAAACAGCCACCATACCTACCTATCATGGCATTTCCATAGCCATTCCGAGATATATTGCCATGCAACTTTCCACCGTTCCGTTTATTATGACACTTTCCATCATTGTCATATTGCTAGCATGATCATGTAGTTGACATAGTATTCGTGGCAAAGCCACCATTCATAATTCTTTCATACATGTCACTCTTGATTCATTGCACATCCCGGTACACCGCCGGAGGCATTCAGATAGAGTCATATCTTGTTCTAAGTATTGAGTTGTAATTGTTGAGTTGTAAGAAAAATAAAAGTGTGATGATCATCATTTTTAGAGCATTGTCCCAAGTGAGGAAAGGATGATGGAGATTATGATTCCCCCATAAGTCGGGATGAGACTCTGAACGAAAAAAAAAAAAGAAAAAAAAGAGGCCATAAAAAAAGAGAAAAGGCCCAAATAAAAAAAATAAAAAAATGAGAGAAAAAGAGAGAGGGGGCAATGCTACTATCCTTTTACCACACTTGTGCTTCAAAGTAGCACCATGATCTTCATGACAGAGGGTCTCCTATGTTGTCACTTTCATATACTAGTGGGAATTTTACATTATAGAACTTGGCTTGTATATTCCAATGATGGGCTTCCTCAAAATGCCCTAGGTCTTCGTGAGCAAGCAAGTTGGATGCACACCCACTTAGTTTCTTTTGTTGAGCTTTCGTATACTTATAGCTCTAGTGCATCCGCTCCATGGCAATCCCTACTCACTCACATTGATATCTATTGATGGGCATCTCCATAGCCCGTTGATATGCCTAGTTGATGTGAGACTATCTTCTCCTTTTTGTCTTCTCCACAACCACCATTTTATTTCACCTATAGTGCTATGTCCATGGCTCACGCTCATGTATTGCGTGAAGATTGAAAAAGTTTTGAGAATGTTAAAGTATGAAACAATTGCTTGGCTTGTCATCGGGGTTGTGCATGATTTAAATACTTTGTGTGGTGAAGATAGAGCATATCCAGACTATATGATTTTGTAGGGATAACTTTCTTTGGCCATGTTATTTTGAGAAGACATAATTGCTTTGTTAGTATGCTTGCAGTATTATTATTTTTATGTCAATATGAACTTTTGTCTTGAATCTTTCGGATCTGAATATTCATATCACAATTAAGAAGAATTACATTGAAATTATGCCAACTAGCATTCCACGTCAAAAATTCTCTTTTTTATCATTTACCTACTCGAGGAAGAGCAGGAATAAAGCTTGGGGATGCTTGATACGTCTCCAACGTATCTATAATTTTTTATTGCTCCATGCTATATTATCTACTGTTTTAGGCAATATTGGGCTTTATTATCCACTTTTATATTATTTTTGGGACTAACCTATTAACCGGAGGCCCGGCCCAGATTTGCTGTTTTATGCCTATTTCAGTGTTTCGAAGAAACGGAATATCAAACGGAGTCCAAACAGAAAAATCCTTTTTGGAACGTGATTTTCTTCCCGATTATGACCCAGGGAACTTGGAGTGCACGTTAGAAGATACGGGAGCTGCCCACGAGGGTGGGGGCGTGCCCACCCCCTGGGGCGCGGTCCCTGCCTCGTGGGGCCCCCGTGGCTCCCCCGCGTACCTCTTTTACCCATATATACCGTCGTACCCTAAAACTTCCAGAACAGAAGATAGATCGGGGTTCCGCCACCGCAAGCCTCTGTAGCCACCAAAAACCTCTCGGGACCCTGTTCCGGCACCCGGTCGGAGGGGGGAACCCTCACCGGTGGCCATCTTCATCATCCCAGCGCTCTCCATAACGAGGAGGGAGTAGTTCACCCTCGGGGCTGAGGGTATGTACCATTAGCTATGTGTTTGATCTCTCTCTCTCTCTCTCGTGTTCTTGATTTGGCACGATCTTGATGTATCGCGAGCTTTGCTATTATAGTTGGATCTTATGTTTCTTCTCCCCCTCTTCTCTCTTGTAATGGATTGAGTTTCCCCTTTGAAGTTATCTTATCGGATTGAGTCTTTAAAGATTTGAGAACACTTGATGTATGTCTTGCCGTGCGTATCTGTGGTGACAATGGGATATCACGTGCCACTTGATGTATGTTTTGGTGATCAACTTGTGGGTTTCGTGACATTGGGAACCTATGCATAGGGGTTGGCACACGTTTTCGTTGTGATTCTCCGGTAGAAACTTTGGGCACTCTGTGAGGTTCTATGTGTTGGTTTGAATAGATGAATTGAGATTGTGTGATGCATATCGTATAATCATGCCCATGGATACTTGAGGTGACATTGGAGTATCTAGGTGACATTAGGGTTTTGGTTGATTTGTGTCTTAAGGTGTTATTCTAGTACGAACTCTAGGGCTGTTTGTGACACTTATAGGAATAGCCCAATGGATTGATTGGAAATAATAACTTTGAGGTGGTTTCGTACCCTACCATAATCTCTTCGTTTGTTCTCCACTATTAGTGACTTTGGAGTGACTCTTTGTTGCATGTTGAGGGATAGTTATGTGATCCAATTATGTTATCATTGTCGAGAGGACTTGCACTAGTGAAAGTATGAACCCTAGGCCTTGTTTCCTATCATTGCAATACCGTTTATGCTCAATTTTACCCCTTGCTAGCTTGCTGTTTTTATATTTTCAGTTTACAAGAACCTATATCTACCATCCATATTGCACTTGTATCACCATCTCTTCACCGAATTAGTGCACCTATACAATTTACAATTGTATTGGGTGTGTTGGGGACACAAGAGACTCTTTGCTATTTGGTTGCAGGGTTGCTTGAGAGAGACCATCTTCATCCTACGCCTCCCATGGATTGATAAACCTTAGGTCATCCACTTGAGGGAAATTTGCTACTGTCCTACAAACCTGTGCACTTGCAGGCCCAACAACGTCTACAAGAAGAAGGTTGTGTAGTAGACATCATGTACAACCCCGCCCTGACACGTGGCTTGCACGACAGGGCTAGATGAGGTGTGTCTGGGCACCCGTGAGCCAGCGCGGGACTCACGAGGCCCTACCTCAAGGCGGGTTGCACCTGGTCTTGACTCTTGACGACTATGGTGGTCCTGCAAGGTAGTTAGGCAACCTGCGCCGGACGAATCTCTTGAGGCGATCACATGAGAAGGTCAGACACCAACGACCCAGGAGGTGACGTGAACGGGGCCAGCCCACCAGACATAGTTCAGCCGTTGGATTTATCGACGCTGCAGGGACGGACCCGAGCACAGATGGCGTGCCCAGTCTTCTGATACGTCTCCAACATATCTATAATTTTTGATTGCTCCATGCTATATTATCTACTGTTTTGGACCATATTGGGCTTTATTTTCCACTTTTATATTACATTTGGGACTAACCTATTAACGAGAGGCCCAGCCCAGAATTGCTGTTTTTTTGCCTATTTCGGTGTTTCGAAGAAACG
Source organism: Triticum urartu (assembly GCF_003073215.2). NCBI lineage: Eukaryota > Viridiplantae > Streptophyta > Magnoliopsida > Poales > Poaceae > Triticum > Triticum urartu. The sequence continues at coordinate 226,144,784 of NC_053023.1, read as the reverse complement.
GAATATCAAATGGAGTCCAAACGGAATGACACCTTCGGGAACGTGATTTTCTCAACAGATATGATCCAGGAGACTTGGACCCTCCGTCAAGAAAGGAGGGAGGCGGTCATGAGGGTGGAGGGCGCCCCCCTAGGGCGCGCCCCCTGCCTCGTGGGCCCCCCTTTGCTCCACCGACGTACTCCTTCCTCCTATATATACCTACGTACCCTCAAACGATCAGATACGGAGCCAAAAACCTAATTCCACCGCCGCAACCTTCTGTACCCACGAGATCCTATCTTGGGGCCTGTTCCGGAGCTCCGCCGGAAGGGGAATCCACCACGGAGGGCTTCTACATCATCACCATAGCCCCCCCGATGAAGTGTGAGTAGTTTACCTCAGACCTTTGGGTCCATAGTTAGTAGCTAGATGGCTTCTTCTCTCTTTTTGGATCTCAATACAATGTTCTCCCCCTCTCTCGTGGAGATCTATTCGATGTAATCTTCTTTTTGCGGTGTGTTTGTTGAGATCGATGAATTGTGGGTTTATGATCAAGTTTATCTATGAACAATATTTGAATCTTCTCTGAATTCTTTTATGTATGATTGGTTATCTTTGCAAGTCTCTTCGAATTATCATTTTGGTTTGGCCTACTAGATTGGTTTTTCTTGCAATGGGAGAAGTGCTTAGCTTTGGGTTCAATCTTGTGGTGTCCTTTCCCAGCGACAGTAGGGGAAGCAAGGCACATATTGTATTGTTGCCATCGAGGATAACAAGATGGGGTATTTATCATATTGCATGAATTTATTCCTCTACATCATGTCATCTTGCTTAAGGCGTTACTCTGTTTTCTTGAACTTAATACTCTAGATGCATGCTGGATAGCGGTCGATGAGTGGAGTAATAGTAGTAGATGCAGGTAGGAGTCGGTCTACTTGTCTCGGACGTGATGCCTATATACATGATCATACCTAGATATTCTCATAACTATGCTCAATTCTGTCAATTGCTCAACAGTAATTTGTTCACCCACCGTAGAATACTTATGCTCTTGAGAGAAGCCACTAGTGAAATCTATGGCCCCCGGGTCTATTCTCATCATATCAATCTCCTATCACTTTATTATTTCCTTTGTTTTTACTTTACCTTTTTATTTTACTTTGCATCTCTATACCAAAAATATTATCTATCATCTCTATCAGATCTCACTCTCGTAAGTGACCGTGAAGGGCTTGACAACCCCTAATCACGTTGGTTGTGTTGAGCTATTTGTTTTGTGTAGGTACGAGGGACTCGTGTGTAGCCTCCTACTGGATTGATACCTTGGTTCTCAAAAACTGAGGGAAATACTTACTCTACTCTGCTGCATCACCCTTTCCTCTTCAAGGAAATCCAACGCAGTGCTCAAGAGGTAGCAGGAAGATTTCTGGCGACGTTGACGGGGAGGTCTACGCAAAAGTCAACATACCAAATACCCATCACAATCCCTTATCTCTCGCATTACATTATTTGCCATTTGCCTCTCGTTTTCCTCTCCCCCATTTCAGCCTTGCCTTTTTATTCGCCCTCTCTTTTTGGTTTGCCTTTTTCTCTCTTGCTTTTTGTTTGCTCGTGTGTTGTATTGCTTCTTTGTCGCGATGGCTCAAGATAATACCAAATTGTGTGACTTTACCAATACCAACAATAATGATTTCCTTAGCACTCCGATTGCTCCTCTTACCAATACTGAATCTTGTGAAATCAATACTGCTTTGTTGAATCTTGTTATGAAAGATCAATTCGCCGGCCTTCCTAGTGAAGATGCCGCTACTCATCTGAATAGCTTCGTTGATTTATGTGATATGCAAAATAAGAAAGATGTCGATAATGATATTGTTAAATTGAAGCTATTTCCTTTATCGCTTAGAGATCGTGCTAAAGCTTGGTTTTCGTCTTTGCCTAAAAATAGTATTGATTCTTGGAACAAGTGCAAAGATGCTTTTATCTCTAAGTATTTTCCTCCCGCTAAGATCATCTCTCTTAAAAATGATATTATAAACTTTAAGCAACTTGATCATGAACATGTTGCACAAGCTTGGGAGAGCATGAAATTAATGATACATAATTGCCCTACTCATGGTTTGAACTTGTGGATGATTATACAAAACTTTTATGCCGGATTGAATTTTGCTTCTAGAAATCTTTTAGATTCGGCCGCGGGAGGCACTTTTATGGAAATCACTTTAGGAGATGCCACTAAACTCCTAGATAATATTATGGTTAATTATTATCAATGGCACACTGAAAGATCTACTAATAAAAAAGTGCATCCGATAGAAGAAATCAATGTGTTGAGTGGAAAGATGGATGAACTTATGAAATTATTTGCTACTAAGAGTGTTTCTTCTGATCCTAATGATATGCCTTTGTCTACTTTGATTGAGAATAATAATGAATCTATGGATGTGAATTTTTTGGTAGGAATAATTTTGGTAACAACGCGTATAGAGGGAATTTTAATCCTAGGCCTTATCCTAGTAATCCTTCTAATAATTATGGAAATTCCTACAACAAATCTTATGGAAACTTTAATAAGATGCCCTCTAAATTTGAGAATAGTGTTAAAGAGTTTATGAATTCACAAAACAATTTTAATGCCTTGCTTGAAGAGAAATTGCTTAAAGTTGATGACTTGGCTAGGAACGTTGATAGAATTTCTCTTGAGGTTGATTATTTAAAGCTTAGATCTATTCCTCCTAAGCATGATATCAATGAGTCTCTCAAAGCCATGAGAATTTCCATTGATGAGTGCTTCCAAAGATGCCTTTATTAAAGCGTGTTCTTCCAATTCCTATGAAAATCAAGATGAAGATCTAAAAGTTATTGATGTGTCCACTATCAAATCCTTGTTTTGCAATATGAATCTTGATGAAACTGAATATGATCCACCCTTACCTAGAAGGCGTTCCAAAAACTCAGAGTATTTACATCTTCATGATGAAATTAATAAAAGTGGGATTGAAAGAATAAAACCCTAGATGTTGCTAAACCCACTATATTGGACTTCAAGGAATTTAATTATGAAAGTTGCTCTTTAATTTATTGTATTTCCTTGTTTCAATCCGTGCTAAATTCTACTCATGCTCATAGTCAAAAGAAAGCCTTTACCAAACATATCGTTGATGCCTTGACGCAATCTTATGAAGAAAAACTTGAGTTGAAAGTTTCTATCCCTAGAAAACTCTATGATGAGTGGGAACCAACTATTAAAATTAAAATTAAAGATCATAAATTTTATGCTTTATGTGATTTGGGTGCTAGTGTCTCCACTATCCCCAAAACTTTGTGTGATTTGCTAGACTTCCGCGATTTTGATGATTGCTCTCTAAACTTGCACCTTACGAATTCCACTATTAAGAAACCTATGGGAAGAATTAATGAAGTTCTTATTGTTGAAAATAGGAATTATGTGCCCGTAGATTTTATCGTTCTTGATATAGATTGCAATCATTCTTGCCCTATTATTCTTGGTAGACCTTTCCTTAGAACAATTGGTGCAATTATTGATATGAAGGAAGGGAATATTAGATTCCAATTTCCATTAAAAAAAGGCATGGAACACTTCCCTAGAAAGAAAATAAAACTACCATATGAAACTATCATGAGAGCCACTTATGGATTGCCTACCAAAGATACCAATACCTAGATCTATCCTCGCTTTTATGCCTAGCTAGGGGCGTTAAACGATAGCGCTTGTTGGGAGGCAACCCAATTTTATTTTTAGTTTTTTCTTTTTTCTTTTTTTAGGAATAAATAACCCATCTACCTTCTGTTTGGATGTGGTTTTGTGTTTTAATTTGTGTTTGTGCCAAGTTAGACCTATAGGATCTTATTGGATGATAGTTATTTGATCTTGCTGTAATTTCCAGAAACTTTGCGTTTAGTGGCTGAATTGTTAAAAATCACAAGAACGTGATAAAATACTGATTCCAATTGCTGCTGATCAATAAACAAATTGTCTATGTCGTCCAATTTTGGTAGATGTTTTGGAGTTCCAGAAGTTTGCGTTAGTTACAGATTACTACAGACTGTTCCGTTTTTGACAGATTCTGTTTTTCGTGTGTTGTTTGCTTATTTTAATGAATCTATGGCTAGTAAAATAGTTTACAATCCATAGAGAATTTGGAATACCGTAGGTTTAATACCAATATAAATAAATAATGAGTTCATTACAGTACCTTGAAGTGGTCTTTTGTTTTCTTTCTCTAACGGAGCTCACGAGATTTCTATTGAGTTTTGTGTTGTGAAGTTTTCAAGTTTTGGGTGAATTCTTTTGATGGATTATGAAACAAGGAGTGGCAAGAGCCTAAGCTTGGGGATGCCCATGGCACCCCCAAGATAATCTAAGGACACCAAAAAGTCAAAGCTTGGGGATGCCCCGGAAGGCATCCCCTCTTTCGTCTACTTCCATCGGTAATTTACTTGGAGCTATATTTTTATTCACCACATGATATGTGTTTTGCTTGGAGCGTCTTGTATTATTTGTGTCTTTGTTTGTTAGTGTGCCACAATCATCCTTGCTGTACACACCTTTTGAGAGAGCCATACATGAATTGGAATTTGATAGAATACTCTATGTGCTTCACTTATATCTTTTGAGCTATGTAGTTTTGCTCTATGTACTTCACTTATATATGTTGAGCGTGATAATTTTGCTCTATGTGCTTCACTTAGATATTTTAGACCACGGTGGTGGATTTGTTTTAAAGAAACTATTGATCTCTCATGCTTCACATAGATTATTTTGAGAGTCTTAATAGCATGATAATTTTCTTAATAATAATATGCTTGGTATTCAAGATTTGTGAAACTTTCTTTTGAGTGCGTTGAATACTAAGAAAAGATTGACGCTTGATAATTGTTTTGAGATATGAAGAAGGTGATATTAGAGTCATGCTAGTTGAGTAGTTGTGAATTTGAGAAATACTTGTGTTAAAGTTTGTGATTCCCATAGCATGCACGTATGGTGAACCGTTATGTGATGAAGTCGGAGCATGATTTATTTATTGATTGTATTCCTTGTGAGTGGCGGTTGGGGACGAGCAATGGTCTTTTCCTACCAATCTATCCCCCTAGGAGCATGCACGTAATACTTTGCTTTGATAACTTCTAGATTTTTGCAATAAGTATATGAGTTCTTTATGACTAATGTTGAGTGTATGGATTATACGCACTTTTCCCCTCCTTCCACCATTGCTAGCCTCTCTAATACCGCACACTTTTCGCCGGTATCATACACCCACCATATACCTTCCTCAAAACAGCCGCCATACCTACCTATCATGGCATTTCCATAGCCATTCAGAGATATATTGCCGTGCAACTTTCCACCGTTCCGTTTATTATGACACGCTCCATCATTGTCATATTGCTAGCATGATCATGTAGTTGACATCGTATTTGTTGCAAAGCCACCGTTCATAATTCTTTCATACATGTCACTCTTGATTCATTGCATATCCCGGTACACAGCCGGAGGCTTCATATAGAGTCATATTTGTTCTAAGTATCGAGTTGTAATTGTTGAGTTGTAAGAAAAATAAAAGTGTGATGATCATCAATTTTTAGAGCATTGTCCCAAGTGAGGAAAGAATGATGGAGACTATGATTCCCCCATAAGTTGGGATGAGACTCCGTACGAAAAAAATGAAAAGAAAAGAGGCCATAAAAAAGTCCCAAATAAGAAAAATGAGAGAAAAAGAGAGAAGGGACACTGTTACTATGCTTTTACCACACTTGTGCTTCAAAGTAGCACCATGATCTTCATGATAGAGAGTCTCTCATTTTGTCACTGTCATATACTAGTGGGAATTTTACATTATAGAACTTGGCTTGTATATTCCAATGATGGGCTTCCTCAAAATTGCCCTAGGTCTTCGTGAGCAAGCGAGTTGGATGCACACCCACTTAGTTTCTTTTGATGAGCTTTCATATACTTATAGCTCTAGTGCATCCGTTGCATGGCAATCCCTACTCACTCACATTGATATCTATTGATGGGCATCTCCATAGCCCATTGATATGCCTAGTTGATGTGACACTATCTTCCCCTCCTTTTGTCTTCTCCACAACCACCATTCTATTCCACATATAAGTGATATATCCCTGGCTCACGCTCATGTATTGCGTGAAGATCGAAATTTTTTTGAAAATGTTAAAATATGAAATAATTGCTTGGCTTGTCATCGGGGTTGTGCATGATTTAAATAGTTTGTGTGGTGAAGATAGAGCATAGCCAGACTATATGATTTTGTAGGGATAACTTTCTTTGGCCATGTTATTTTGAGAAGACATAGTTGCTTTGTTAGTATGCTTGAAGTATTATTATTTTTATGTCAATATGAACTTTTGTCTTGAATCTTTCGAATCTGAATATTCATACCAAAATTAAGAAGATTTGCATTGAAATTATGCCAAGTAGCACTCCGCATCAAAAATTCTCTTTTTATCATTTACCTACTCGAGGACGAGCAGGAATTAAGCTTGGGGATGCCTGATACGTCTCCAACGTATCTATAATTTTTGATTGCTCCATGCTTTATTATCTACTGTTTTGGACTATATTGGGCTTTATTTTCCACTTTTATATTATTTTTGGGACTAACCTATTAACCAGAGGCCCAGCCCAGAATTAGTGTTTTTTTGCCTATTTTAGTGTTTCGAAGAAACGGAATATCAAACGGAGTCCAAATGGAATGAAACCTTCGGGAACGTGATTTTCTCACCCAACGTGATCCAGGAGACTTGGACCCTACTCCAAGAAGTAACAAAGGCGGTCACGAGGGTGGGGGGCGCCCCCCTAGGGCGCCCACCCTTCCTCGTGGGCCCCCTGTTGCTCCACTGACGTACTCCTTCCTCCTATATATACCTATGTACCCCCAAACGATCAGATACGGAGCCAAAAACCTAATTCCACAGCTGCAACTTTCTGTATCCACGAGATCCCATCTTGGGGCCTGTTCCGGAGCTCTGCCGAAGAGGGCCGTCATCACGGAGGGCTTCTACATCATCATAGCCTCTCCGATGAAGTGTGAGTAGTTTACCTCAGACCTTCGGGTCCATAGTTATTAGCTAGATGGCTTCTTCTCTCTTTTTGGATCTCAATACAATGTTCTCCCCCTCTCTCATGGAGATCTATTCGATGTAATCTTCTTTTTGCGGTGTGTTTGTTGAGACCGATGAATTGTGGGTTTATGATCAAGTCTATCTATGAATAATATTTGAATCTTCTCTGAATTCTTTTATGTATGATTGGTTATCTTTGCAAGTCTCTTCGAATTACTAGTTTGGTTTGGCCTACTAGATTGGTTTTTCTTGCCATGGGAGAAGTGCTTAGCTTTGGGTTCGATCTTGCAGTGTCCTTTCCCAGTGACAGAAGGGGCAGCAAGGCACGTATTGTATCGTTGCCATCGAGGATAACAAGATGGGGTTTATTTCATATTGCATGAATTTATCTCTCAACATCATGTCATCTTCTTAAGCAGTTACTCTGTTTTTAACTTAATACTCTAGATGCATGCTGGATAGCGGTCGATGAGTGGAGTAATAGTAGTAGATGCAGGCAGGAGTCGGTCTACTTGTCTCGGAAGTGATTCCTATATAAATGATCATACCTAGATATTCTCATAACTATGCTCAATTCTGTCAATTGCTCAACAGTAATTTGTTCACCCACCGTAGAATACTTATGCTCTTGAGAGAAGCCACTAGTGAAACCTATGGCCCCCGGGTCTATTCTCATCATATCAATCTCTATCGCTTTAATCTTTCTTTGCTTTTTACTTTGCCTTTTACTTTTCACTTTGCATCTCTATATCAAAAATACCAAAAATATTATCTATCATCTCTATCAGATCTCACTCTCGTAAGTGACTATGAAGGGATTGACAACCCCTAATTGCGTTGGTTGCGTTGAGCTATTGTTTTTGTGTAGGTACGAGGGACTTGCGTGTAGCCTCCTACTGATTGATACCTTGGTTCTCAAAAATCTGAGGGAAATACTTACGTTACTCTGCTGCATCATCCTTTCCTCTTCAGACAAATCCAACGCAAGCTCAAGAGGTAGCATCTTCTCATGCGAAGAATCCTAAAGAAAGACGATCTGCGCATGGCTCCCATGGTGGCGAGTCACCGGGTCACGGGCCCTGGCCTGTCCATCCATGATTAGCTCATGCTAGAACAAGGCACCAAGGGCCATGGGAGGCGACGTACACGGGGGCGGGTCCGCGAGCCAGAGCTCAGCCTCTTGGGTTTGGGACGCTGCAGGGACGGACCCGAGCACGTACGTCATGCCAGTACTTAATCATGAGGCGGTCGTGGGCGGGCTTTCAAGGGCGTGCGATGTTCATGGTATCGAATTACCGGACAGGCATGTGATAATCACTCAGCACTCATGCAAGGAGACAAGCTAGTTCAAATAGATCCAAGGAACCATACACACCACTGGGACGGACCCGAGCGGCCTAAGGATGATGCAGCCTGAGGGGCGCCCCCAACAGAGTAAGCTAAAAATGGGAAAGGATACATGCCGCAGGGACAGGCCCGTGCGACCTGGGAATGATGCAGCCTGAGGGGCCGGGGCTCCCAGCTGAATGAATCAAAATATGTCACCTGGTACCGTTGTCGATGGGGTGTTGAAGTAGCTGAAGGTGCGTGCTGAAGGAGTCGCTCCTCACGAGCCACCAGGGTACTGAGCCTCGAGAGGCTCCGGGGGCTCCGGTGGTTCTTGGAGAACCGTCTCCATCTCTGCCAGGACTGCGTGGTGCTTGGCCTCCTGAGCTGCCAGGACGCTCTGCATGCAGCACTGGAAGGTGAAAGCTGCGTTCGGCAAGCCAAAGGGCATGCGAACGCAGCTATGAGGTGGACCCTCACACCTACCAACTTGCGAAGGCCAGAAACGCTCCTGAGATGCAGCCCTGTTGAGGCCTGGGATGTCGATGCAGACGCGCAACCCATCGTCCTCACCAGGACGCGGAGCTACGCTGGGTGGTGGGCGGCGGTCGCCACGCATGGCGCTCGCCTCTTAAAGCTCCTGAGTGGTCTTGGTGATGAACTCCTGAGCACTAGGCGCTCCTTGCCTAGTGCCCGCATGGGGGAAGCTTGCAGCGAAGCACGCGTCCACATGGTGCTCGAGCGCGTCCCTCGTGATGTTGGCTAGGACTGAGGCCCTCCGGTAGAGAGCCCCCGAGCCCAGCCCGAGGAGGGCGCCGGGCGCGCCTTCCTATGCAAGGGAGGGAGGCGCCCGATCTGCAGGCGCAGGTCTTGAGGTGGTGCTACTGAAGACGCCGCTCTCCTGAGGCCTTTGGCGGAATGGTTGCTTCTTCTTGGGGGTGGCCTTAGGAGGGTAGATGGCACCTTCGTTGTCTGGGTCTTCGGCTACTGCAGCTTGGTAAGCACACTCGAGGGAGCACACTGCATCTTTCTCTTCACAGGCGACCGCGATGATACCGCTGGTCCCTGGCATCTTGAGGACGTTGTATCCGTGATGGGTCACTTCCATGAACTTGGCTAGAGCTGGATACCCGAGGATGGCATTGTACGGCAGGTGAATGTGGGCGACATTGAAGTCGATAAGCTCGGTGTGGTAGTTATCGCTCCCGCTGAAGGTGACAGGGAGGCGGATCTGCTCTATCGGGGTGGTGGAGCCATCGGTCACTCCTGAGAAGGGTTTGGTTGGCTGTAGCTGATCGTATGGCACCTGGGGGCGATAGGACGTCACGAAAGACAGGACATTGAGCCCTGCGCCGCCGTCGATGAGGGTCTTGGTGACTTGGACGATGCTGATGATGGGCGAGCAGAGCATAGGGAGAGCGCCAGCAGTCGCTGCGCACTTGTGCTGGTCGGACGAGCTGAATGTAATGGCGTACTTGGACCACCTGAGCGGGCGTGTGGCTTCGAGCCTGGGGAGAGCCGCATTCACCTCACGGGCGAACTGCTTGAAGATGCGCTAGGCAGCTGGGGCCTGAGCACCACCCAAGATGCAGGCGATGGTGCGCGGTTCCTGGAAGCCCCCAGTCCCCTCGTCCTAATGGTGGTCGTCGTTCCTCCTCGGTGGTGGCGGCAGCGGAGGGAGGCTAGCATTTCCCTGAGGATGGTTCCTCCAGGTGCCCTCGCGAGGCTGGTCCTGCCAGCGGTCCTCCCGAGGCTGGTCGTGCCACTCCTGGCGGGGGCCGCGGTCATCCCAACGTCCTCCGCTTCGTCATCCTCCTCGGCCATAGCCGCGGTCGTTGCGCTCGGGGCGCCGACCGAAGCGTCCGTCGCGGATGGCCCTAAGCTCTTGACAGTCGTTGGTGTTGTGGCTGTGCACGTTGTGGAAGGCGCAGAGTGGACGATTGCCCTTAGATGACTCGGGTTGGTCCCGACCATGCTTCATCTCTGGCTCGATCGCGAGCACGGCTACTCCCTTGCACTTTGTGTCCTTGGCCTTGGCTTTCTTCTCTTCCGGGTCAGCAGAGGAGAGCTCGAGGAGGGAGAGGCGCCCCTCCTCAGCTCTGGCGCACTTGGTCGCCATGTTGAACATCTCCAGGGCTGTGCATAGGTCTTCGTGGATGGCAAGCTCCTCCTTCATCTTGACGTCATTGACGCCAACAGAGAACGCCAAGATGATGGCCTCGTCCGTCACCTTGGGAATCTTGAGGCGGACCCTGTTGAAGCGCTGGATGTACTTCTGCAAGGTCTCTCCTGGCTGCTGCTTGATGCGGCATAGGTCAATTGCGGCCGGCGGGCGGTCGCGAGTGCCCTGGAAGTTGGTGACGAAGCAGTCGCGCATCTCGCCCTAGGAGGAGATCGACCCGGGGGGCAAGTTCAGGAGGCCAGAGCGAGCACCATCCTTGAGAGCCATGGGGAACCAGTTCGCCATGACTTTCTCGTCACCGGTGGCTACCTCGATGCTCAGCTAGTAGCTCTAGTTTTTCTTCCACGGATATTGGTTTGAGATTGGGATTTCTTACCGATTATTCGTTCTTGATCCGTACCTTGTTGATTTATTTCTCTACCTTAATTCTACGTGGCTTCTCAATTTATGGATATGTGACCATTTCAAGAGGAATGCATTCGTTCATTTTGTTCGGATGTGAAGACTATATGTTGCAATTTTCATTCCGTTGGATTCATCTTCAATATTTGTCTATCAATGTGCTAATGGTGGTCAACCTCTTCAGGATGGCTCCTCCAACGCGCACGACTCCGAATCCTGATCCGCCACCACCTCCACCTCCTCCGGAGGCATGGCAAGCTGTCATGGCCGCAACCAATGCAAACACACAGTTGATCATGCAAATTCCCCAAGAGCGCAATCAAGGCAACCAAGGGAATCAAGGCAGCAATCAGAGTCACTTTGCTACACTCAACCAGTTCCTTGCTAATGGGCCAAAGACTTTCAGCAATTGTGTTGAGGCAACCGATGCTGACGATTGGCTTGTGGATCTGTGCAAGCATTTCGGGTGCAGTAACGTCAGGCCTGAGGACTTTGTTAAGTTTGCTTCCTTCCAACTCAAAGATCAAGCTGCAGAATGGTTCCAGCAGTACAAGGACTCCAGAGGTGGACGTGTTATCACTTGGGATGATTTCCGTCGAGATTTCCAAGCTCATCATATTCCTCAGAGCGTGGTTGAAAGCAAGCGTGAGGAATTCCGCAATCTGAAGCAAGGCTCTTTGTCTGTCTTTGACTACAACAAGTTGTTCTAGAAGCTCGCTCGCTTTGCTAAGCAGGACGTCCCTGATGAGAAGAGCATGATATATCAGTTCAGGGGTGGTCTCAGAGAAGAAATTCAGCTCGCTCTTGTTCTCTTTGAACCCTTGAGATACGATGAGTTCTACAACATGGCACTGAAGCAAGAGGCTGCTCAGTTGAGGTGTGATGCTTCCAAGAAGCGAGTCAGAGATGTTACTCCTTCTTCCTCTACTCAAGTGGCCAAGCAGCAGAAGTATTGGCTTCCTCCTCCTCCGTTCCATCAGCCGTATCAGCAGAAGAGCAAAGGTGGCAGTGGTTCTTCCCACCCACACAACGCTGGCTTTCAGAACAAGACTTCGTCTCAAGCTCCAAGATCGAGTGCTCCGTATCACCGTCCGCTTTCAGAGGTCACGTGCAACAAGTGCCAACAGAAGGGTCACTATGCCAAAAAGTGTTTCAACCAGAGGCGTCTTCCTCCTCCTCCTCCTGTCAGATCGCAAGTACAGCTGTGGTCAAGCATAACCCCAAGTCCGCCAAGGTCAACTTGCTGAATGCAGCTCAGGCAGAGGAATCACCAGATGTGATGTTAATGATATTCCTGCAAAAGTTCTTTTTGACATGGGTGCATCGCATTGTTTCATCTCGAGGCCATTTGTTTCTAAGCATGAGTTGCCTTTACAAGATTTGCCTAGACAGTTATCTGTTGTTTCTCCAGGTAAATTCATGAATGCAAGCACTATTGCCCCAGATGTTTCTATCACTTTGGGAGATTACAAGTTTCTCTCTTCTCCAGTGGTTCTTGGTAACTCGGATATTGATCTTATTCTCGGAATGGATTGGCTTTCTAAGCACAAGGCACATCTTGATTGTGCTGCCAGGCAGATTCAATTGACTCATTCGTCTGAGGATGTAATTGTCTTTGCCGCTCGTGACGATACCATCCGTCTGTTTTCTCTCAATGAGAAGGGTGAATTGGATGCTATCTCGCAAATTCCAGTCGTTTGCGAATATCAAGACATCTTTCCAGAAGAGCTTCCAGGAATGCCTCCGCACCGGCCAGTCGAATTCATTATTGATCTTGAGCCTGGCATGGAACCTGTGTGCAAACGTCCTTACAAGATCGGACCTGAAGAGTTGAAGGAGCTGAGGAAGCAACTCGATATTCAAGAGAAAATGGGTCTCATCCGGCCTAGTTCTTCTCCGTGGGGTTGTGGTGTTCTTTTTGTGAAGAAGAAGGATGGAACGGACCGACTTTGTGTTGATTACCGTCCAGTGAACAAGAAGACCATCAAGAACAAATATCCACTTCCCAACATCAATGAGCTCTTCGAACAACTCAAAGGTGCCCAAGTATTCTCCAAGCTTGATCTCCGCATGGGTTATCACCAGATTCGCATTCGTGAGCAAGATATTCCCAAGACGGCTTTCAGGACAAGCTTTGGTTCATATGAATACACTGTCATGTCTTTTGGTCTCGCCAACGCTCCTCCGACGTTCTCTCGCATGATGAACTTCATCTTCAACGCCTACACCAATGACTTCGTTTTGGTCTATCTCGACGACATTCTGGTTTTTCTCGAAGAACAAGGAAGATCATGCCAAGCACTTGCGTTTGGTTCTTGATAAGCTCAGGGAACATCAGTTCTACGCCAAGTTCTCCAAGTGTGAGTTTTGGCTCGATGAGGTTCTTTATCTTGGTCATATCATCTCTGCCAAGGGAATTGCCGTGAATCCTGAGAAGGTGTCTGCAATTGTGAATTGGGAACCTCCTCAGAACGTGAAGCAACTCCGTAGCTTCCTCGGTCTCACAAGATATTGCCGAAGATTCGTTGAAAACTATTCTAAGATCGCGAAGCCTCTCTCAAATCTTCTTCAGAAGCACGTCAAGTACGTTTGGTCTCCGGAGTGTGACATTGCTTTCAACACTTTGAAAGAGAAATTGATCACTGCTCCAGTTCTGACTCCACCTGATGAATCCAAGCCGTACGAGGTCTTTTGTGATGCCTCTCTCCAAGGTCTTGGCGCGGTATTAATGCAAGAGAAGAAAGTTGTTGCTTATACATCTCGCCAGTTGAAGCCTAATGAGAAGAACTACCCCACTCATGATCTCGAGTTGGCGGCAGTTGTGCATGCTCTTTTGACTTGGAGACATCTTCTATTGGGAAGAAAAGTGGACATTTTCACTGATCACAAGAGTCTCAAGTACATGTTCACTCAGCCTAATCTCAACCTCAGGCAAACTCGATGGGTCGAAATGATTCAAGAGTATAATCCGAGTATTGAGTATACTCCAGGCAAGGCCAATGTGATTGCTGACGCATTGAGCAGGAAAGCTTACTGCAACAGTCTGATTCTCAAGCCTTATCAACCCGAGCTTTGTGAAGCTTTCTGGAAACTTAACCTGGAAGTTGTTCCTCAAGGTTTCCTCGCCAACCTTCAAGTCTCTCCTACCTTGGAAGACCAGATTCGCCAAGCCCAGCTTCTTGATGCTATGGTGAAAAAGGTGAAGATTGGGATTGCCAAGAGCCAATCCAAGTACAAGTGCTGCCGCCTTGATGACAAGGACACTCTCTTCTTCGAGGATCGTATTGTTGTGCCCAAAGGTGACCTCCGTAAAGTGATCATGAACGAGGCTCACAATTCTCTCCTCTCCATCCACCCTGGGAGCACGAAGATGTATCAGGACCTCAAGCAAGCTTATTGGTGGACTCGAATGAACCGCGAGATTGCTCAATTCGTGAATGAATGTGATGTCTGCAGAAGAGTGAAGGCAGAACACCAAAGGCCAGCTGGTCTCCTCCAACCTCTTGCCATTCTAGAATGGAAGTTTGACCACATTGAAATGGACTTCGTGACTGGGTTTCCAAAGTCCAAGCGTGGCAATGATGCTATATTCGTTGTCATCGACAAACTCACCAAAGTGGCTCACTTTCTGCCTATCAAAGAGTCGATCACTGCATCTCAATTGGCGGAACTCTATACCTCTCGTATTGTCTCTCTGCACGGTATTCCACAAGTGATCTCTTCAGACCGTGGCAACATCTTTACCTCGAAGTTTTGGGATTCTTTTTAGAAGGCCATGGGCACGAACATCCGCTTCAGCACAACTTTCCATCCTCAAACTAGAGGTCAAGTCGAGCATGTCAACCAGATTCTTGAAGATATGCGCAGGGCTTGTGTGATCTCCTTCGTCATGAAGTGGGAGGATTGTCTTCCTTATGCTGAATTCTCCTACAACAACAGTTTTCAAGCAAGTTCGGGCAAGGCCCCATTTAAAATTCTGTATGGCAGGAAGTGTCGTACCCCTCTCAACTGGTCTGAAAGCGGTGAACGTCAGCTTTTGGGTAATGACTTAATCACAGAAGCAGAAGAAATGTGCAAAGTCATTCGTGATAACCTCAAAGCAGCCCAATCCCGCCAGAAAAGCTACTATGATAGTAAGCACCGCAATTTGGCTTTCGAGATCGGAGATCATGTTTACCTCCGTGTCTCTCCTATGAAAGGTACTCGTTGCTTCGGTATCGAAGGGAAGCTTGCCCCTAGGTACATGGGACCTTTCAAGATTGTCAGCAAGAGAGGCGACCTCGCCTATCAACTCGAGCTTCCTTCAAATTTTGCAAATGTTCATGACGTGTTCCACGTCTCTCAGCTTCGAAAGTGCTTCAAGACTCCTGACCGCACCGTCAACTTCGAGGACATTGAGCTCCAAGAAGATCTCTCTTATCGTGAGCACCCAGTTGCTATTCTTGAAGAGACTGAACACAAGACTCGCAACAAGTCAATCAAATTTCTCAAAGTCAAATGGTCACACCATTCAGACCGTGAAGCTACCTGGGAACGCGAGGATCACCTCCGTTCTGAGTACCCGCATTCTTTCAGTCCTAGATCTCGGGACGAGATCCTTTCGTAGTGGTGGAGTGTTGTAACACCCCGGATGTAACTTTCCCAATTTGTACTCCAACTCTTGCCGTTTCCGGCGTTAAGTTATATTTATTTCCTCGGGTTCGGGTTTTTGTCTCCGTGTGTTGTTGTCGTTGTCATGCATCTCATATCATGTCATCATGTGCATTGCATTTGCGTACGTGTTCATCTCATGCATTCGAGCATTTTCCCCGTTATCCTTTTTGCATTTCGGCGCTTCGTTCTCCTTCGGCGGCCATTTCTATCTTTCTTTCGTGTGTGGGGATTAAACATTTCCGGATTGGACCGAGACTTGCCAAGCGGCCTTGGTTTACTACCGGTAGACCGCCTATCAAGTTTCGTATCATTTGGACTTCGTTTGATACTCCAACGGTTAATCGAGGGACCGAAAAGGCCTCGTGTGTGTTGCAGCCCAACACCCCTCCAATTTGACCCAAAACCCACCTAACTCTGCTCCATCATCTAGAGCGTTCGATCACGATTGCGTGGCCGAAAACCGCACCTCACTTGGACTCCCCTAGCTCCCTCTATGCCTATAAATAGGTCCCCCTCGAAATATCCCGGATCCCCTCTCCCCGAAACCCTAAATCCACACATCGCGCGCGCCGGACATTGTCCGCCGGCGCCGGACACGCCGCGCCGCCGCCCACGGCCACTGGAAGGGCGACACGTGGCGCCGCCAGCGCCCCAGCCGTCGCGGCCCGCCCGGCCCGCGGGAGGCCCTCCCGGGCCCGCGCCGCCTCCCCGCTCCCTCGCCCCGCCTCCGCGCGCCCGCGGCCGCCCGCCGCCGCCCGGCCGACGCTCGCCGCCGCCTCCACGCCGCTCGCGGCCGCCCGCCGCCCGGCCGCTCGCCGCCCGCGGTCGCCGGCCGCCGCGCCGCCCCGGTCACGCCTCGGCCTCGCCTCCTCTCCGCCGTCCCGGCCTCCTCATCCCACTCCGGTCACCTCCGGCGACGAACTCCGGCGGAGATCCGGCCGCCTCGGGTTGCGTGCCGTGAAACCCTAGATCCAGATCTGGGAGGTTGTTTTTTTCCTAAGTCCTTGAAATTTCAGTCCATGTGCACATGTTCGCGGCTCCGTAACTTTGCATCCGTAGCTCCGATTCATGCATATAGCATATCAAAATGTTCATCTCAGATAGTACATCATTTCATTCCATTGTATCATTTTCATTTGAGCTCATCTTGATGCCCGAAATGATGTTAGAAGAGGGCTACTTGAGTTAATTGTCAGATCTGCTACTCCGTTTAGCACTTTTGTCATTTTTGCCATGATTATTGTGTGCACGATATGCCCGTGAGTTCTACATACGTTTTGTTAAGGGTTTTGTCATCTTTCCAGAGGTGCAACCCATGTATTTTTAGAATGTGTGTGGTGTCTAGTGCAAGCTTGCAAAGTGGTGCACTTGCTAATTCTGTTTTCAGGGACTTAGCAATTTCACCAAGTCCTGGAGTTGTTTATCTCATGATGCCATATGTTCTTGTTGTTTCCTAGTGATCCATGCCTCTTTTGAGGATGATCAGTAAGGGAGTTTTGTTAATATTGTAGTGATATATCCATCCATGTCTTTGTTTGCAATTATGGAGCAATCTAGCTTGAGTAAATCGAGCTCTACTTTTGCTACTTTGTGAATCTGGGCAGATTGTCAACTTGTTTGCAATTTTGCCGGTGATGTTGTAGTTGATCCGTGCATGCTATGCTATTGTTCTTGCCATGTATAGCTTGAATTTTGTGCCTTCTTGATGGATGTATGCTTGTCTTGCGATGACTTGCACCGTAGTGAGTGCATCGAGCTCGTAAACATGCCTACTTGAGTTATATTTCAGCATGTGTCAGTTTTTCACTAAGTCTGAAAACTGATTATGTTTTTGCTATGTTCACATGCTTGCAATTGTATTTTCTGATCCCTTTTGGCTCAAGGTCACTAAGGGACTTTTGTTAAGCTCTTTTAGTAGCTCCATGCCATTCTTTACTTTGCCATGTTCAGGTCCTGTAGCATGTAGTTTTGTTGCTCCGAAGAGGGCTACCTGATCTGAAATTCCAGACAAGTGTTGATTTCACTAAGTCTGAGATATGTTTGTCATATGCATTTTTTCCATGCTTGTTTGAACCTGTTAATGGTTGAATTGGCCGTAGCTCAGTGCTAGACTTTTGTTGCATCTTGTGTGCATCCCTGCCATGTATTTTTTTGTCATTTTTGAGTGCTG
Organism: Triticum urartu; assembly: GCF_003073215.2. Taxonomy (NCBI): domain Eukaryota; kingdom Viridiplantae; phylum Streptophyta; class Magnoliopsida; order Poales; family Poaceae; genus Triticum; species Triticum urartu. The sequence goes on along the minus strand of NC_053023.1, from coordinate 226,126,968 downwards.
TAACATGTTCATTCCTTTGCATTTAGATGCCTACTTGCTGTAAATCGCAGACCGGTGTCATTTTTGAATCGCTTGCCATTTCCAAACCGTAACTCCGATTCCGGCATTCTTTATATCGTTTTCAAGCGATTTCATCTCATCTTTCCAGTGGCAAACTTGGATTTCCAAGTTGAGGCCAGGTTCATGCATTTCCTGTCATATCTTGCATTTTGCATCCCGCATCGCATCCCGCATAGCATATCATCTTTGCATTGTGTTGTTTGAGTTTGCACGTGGTTGATTGTGTCCTTGTTGCTTGTTTGTCTTGTTTGGGTAGAGCCGGGAGACGAGTTCGCTAACGAGGAGCCCGTTGAGTATGCTTTCGAGGACCCAGTCAACTCTGACAACTGTGCAGGCAAGATGACCATATCCTCGAAATCACTACTATCTTTGCTATGCTAGTTTGCTCGCTCTTTTGCTATGCCATTGCTACGATGCCTACCACTTGCCATGTCAAACCTCTAACCCACCATGTCCTAGCAAACCGTTGATTGGCTATGTTACCGCTTTGCTCAGCCCCTCTTATAGCGTTGCTAGTTGCAGGTGAAGATTGGAGGCCGTTCCTTGTTGGAACATTTATTTACTTGTTTGGGATATCATTATATTGCTATGTTATCTTAATGCATCTATATACTTGGTAAAGGGTGGAAGGCTCGGCCTCTCGCCTAGTGTTTTGTTCCACTCTTGCCGCCCTAGTTTCCGTCATATCGGTGTTATGTTCCCGGATTTTGCGTTCCTTACGCGGTTGGGTTATAATGGGAACCCCTTGATAGTTCGCCTTGATTAAAGCTTTTCCAGCAATGCCCAACATTGGTCTTAACATTCGCCACCTAGCCTTTTCTTTCCCTTGGGTTCTGCAGACACAAGGGTCATCTTATTTTAACCCCCCGGGCCAGTGCTCCTCTGAGTGTTGGTCCCACCGAGCGATGTCCGGGGCTACCAGGGGCAACTCTGGGCTGGCCTACCCGACGTCTGGCTCATCTGAGTGTGCCCTGAGAAAGAGATATGTGCAGATCCTATCGGGATTTGTCGGCACATTCGGGCGGTGTTGCTGGTCTTGTTTTAACCTGTCGAAGTGTCTTGAATTACCGAGATACCGAGTCTGATCGGAACATCTTGGGAG